>NC_091470.1:27616453-27916453 GCF_036971445.1 Narcine bancroftii
GAGCGAGTCGTCAGTGGGGGATGGGTAGCTGCAGTTACCACATTCACCCCCTCTTTTAAAACAAAACCCCCCCGCTGGGTTAAAAGTCCTAGAGGCTCAGCCGATCTGGTGGTCTCCTTTGCCTCTATGACCGGTGCAGTTCCACCAGTAGTATAATGGTTGGCTTCAGTCTGAGGCTGGGGAGGGAGGGCTGGCTCTGTAGGAGGTGGGGCTTGGTTGTATGTGGGGGCAGTCGTGGTGGACGGAACAGCTGGACTAGGGTCCGGGGTGTATGGCGTAGTGGGTGGGGGTGGGTCGCTGACTTGCACCTGATGGGGGCAGTATAGGTGTAGGTAGAACCTGGGTTGAAGGGGGTGGGGAGTGGGCAAGGGTCTCCAGATGCACCAGGTCTCGGATGGGGACAGTGTCCTCATGGCCATCCAGGTACAACATGTAGGCATACCGAGGGTGGGCGCACAGGAGTTGTACGTCTTTGACTAACGGGTTGGACTTGTGACCCCTGGCATGCTTCCATAGGAGGACGGGTCCCGAGGATGAGAACAGTGTGGTTCCGTCGCCGACTTCCTGGGGAAGGAAAACATGCGTTTGTGTGTGGTTGCATTGGTAGCAGTGCATAATAGAGAGCGGATGGCATAGAATGGGACACTGCCAGGCCTTTTGATTTAAGAGCCAGGAGGACAGCTTTCCAAACTGTGGTGTTTTCTCTCTCCATCTGGCTGATCCCCTGGGGGGTTGTAACTGGTCGTACTACTAGTGGCAATGCCTCTAGCCAATAGGTACTGCAGCAGTTCATCACTCATAAAAGAGGACCCCTGATCACTTTGGGTACCCAAAGCGGGTAAATATGCTGTGGATCACCTTTATGACGGTGCCTGAGGTCATGTTGGGACAGGGATGGCAAAAGGGAACCTGGAGTACTCGTCAATGACATTCAGGAAGTATACATTTCTGTTGGACAAAGCCAGGGGCCCTTTGAAATTGATGCTTAGTCATTCAAAGGGACATGTGGCCTTTATGAGGTGCAACTGGTCAGGCCAGAAGAACTGTGGCTGTGGTTGGCATTCCGCACAGACCCAACAGTGTCTGGTCAACGACCTGACATCCTCAGTGGAATAGGGAAGGTTCCTGGCTTTCACGAAGTGGAACAATCTCGTGACTCCAGGGTAGCCAAGGTCTTTGTGGACAGACTGGATGTGTGCTGGTGCACGTCGCCCGGGATAGGGCATTTGGGGGGGGGGGGTTGTTGAGCTTGCCTGGCCAGTAAAGGATGTCTTAGTTGTAGGTGAAGAGCTCAATTCACCACCTCAGGAATTTGTCATCTTGGATCTTACCCCTCAATTTGGTATTGAAAATGGATTCAATGGCTCGTTGGTCCATTATCAGGCTAAATTTCTTCCTGGCCAGGTAATGACGCCAGTGGTGTACCGCCTCAACAATGGCCTGCTCCTCCTTCTCGACAGAGGAGAGCTGTATCTCATGACTGTGAAGGGTACGAGAAAAAAAAAGATAACTGACCTGCATGCCTGGTTGAGAGTGGCAGCCAGCGCAAAGTCGGAGGTATCGCTTTCCACCTGAAACAGGATGGATTTGTCTACGGCATCCATCGTGGCTTTGGCAATGTCTCCCTTGATCTGGGTGAAGGTTGCCCGGGTGTCTGCCGATGAGGGGAAGGTTGTGGATGTTACCAGGGGCTAGGCTTTATTGGTATAGTTGGGCACCCATTGGGCGTAATAGGATATGAACCCCAGGCACCTTTTTAGCACCTTGAGGTTGGGTAGGATAGGGAGTTCTATAAAGGAATGCATGTGGTTGGGGTTGGGGGGCAAGGCGAGGAGGGCCAGGTGAGTAGTGCTAAACGCACACTTGTCCTCGTTGTAGGTCAAATTGAGGGACATGGCAGTGTGGAGGAATTTGGAAAGATTTGCATCGTGGTCCTGCTGGTCATGGCCACAGATGGTGACATTGGGGAACATAGCCGCCAGTTTGTACTTGTTCACCATCCGATCCATTTCTCTCTGAAATACAGAGACACCATTAGTGAATCCAAAGGGTATGCGGAGGAAGTGGTAGAGCCTGCCATCCACTTCAAATGTGGTATACTGCTGGACTCCTGGTCGTAGGGGGAGTTTATGTCATTGGTGGAGAACACCCTGTACTGGGCAATCTTGTTGACCATGTCAGCGATCCAGGGAAGGTGGAATGCATCCAGCTGCATGAAGCGGTTGATCGTTTGGCTACAGTCGATCACCATATGGGGTTTACTTCCGCCTCTGACCACTATGACTTGGGCTCTCTGTGGGCTGGAGCTGTGCACTATGACTGCCTTTGCCAGAAGTCGCTGCATCTCAGACTTTATGAATGCCTTGTCCTCAGCGCTGTAGTATCTGGTCTTAGTTGCTATGGGCTTACACTCTGGGGTCAGGTTCTCAAACAGCGATGGTGTGGGTATGCAGAGGGTAGAGAGATCACAGGCAGGGGCTGGCTATGGGGAGCCCGTAAGCTGGGGGTTGTATTCAGTGATGGGTGGTTGGGGACCTCCGACCACCATCGTGACATTCCTGAACTAGCTTTGGAAGTCCCGCCCCAGAAGGATCGGTGGGCAGAGCTGAGGCATTAACAGTAAATTGTCATAACGTTTACCAAACATTGTTAACAAGGCAACAGAATACCCATGGATCTCAGCAGATTGATCCTTTGCGGCCATTGATATCGTTCTGCTCATTTGTCTGACGGGGAGAGAATTTGTCCACGATGCATGCCATGGACAAATCCATCCTGTTTCAGGTGGAAAGCGATACCTCTGACTTTGCGCTGGCTGCCAATCTCAACCAGGCATGCAGGTCAGTTATCTTTTTTTTCTAGTACCCTTCACAGTCAGCAGTGTCCGAGTGGATGAAGCTTTCAGTGCTTCCACTGTCGAACAGGCAGTTAGTTCATTTCCCATTTACCTCAATCTCCATCATTGAGAGGGTGATCGGATGTGGGCTACCCCGACCCAAGATGATGTGTGCTAGTACAGGGTTGCTGCCGCTATTAGAGGGGGAGCTGGTTCAGTAAGATGGTGGCCCCCATGTTTACCATGCTGTCACACCGGGAGAGGTGAATGAAGAAGGCAGAAGTGACATCGTCCACGATGGTGGAAGGAGAGTCAGGTAAGATAGTGACCACCCAGGTCGCGCATGCGGTTGAGCCGTTTGAGACCAGAAGTGATGTCATCACTGCGGGAGGAAGTGAAGTCGGGTTTGATGGCTGACCCCCCCGGGGTGTGCAAATGGCGCTGCTCGGTAGGGAAGGCTTTGACTTGCACAGTTTCTCGTAGTCTTCTTCCTTCTCGCATCCCAAACAGATGGCTTCTCTCGCCAGGCAGTGTCACTGGGGGTACTTCCGCTGGGTGCAGAAGTAACACATCGGGTGCTCGGCTGTGTCAGCGGCTGTAGCAATGGGGTTGGGGCCGCCCTGTACTGAGGCGGAGAGTGTTGCCAAGCCCCAAAATGGCTGCTCCCACAGCCTGGAGGTGGAGGGTCCGTTGCCGGCAATGATGGATTCAGTGTTGTGGTGGCTGAGTCTAAAGTCTTAGCGAGCTGGAGGGCTCTCTACAAAAACAGCCTGTCTTCCTCTTGCAGTCGCTGGTAGATATTGGACCTCAACCCAGCCACGCAGGCTTCCTGGATTAGCTCTTTCACATACTGTTCTGCCAATACCAGGGCAGGGATATGGCTTCTGCATTCTTGCCCTAGATCATGGAGGATCCAAATGAAATAGTCCAGAGTTTCAGCAGGTTGCTGTCTTCTGAAGGCCAGGAGGTACCGTGAGTAGACTTCGTTGGGGAGCTCGGTTGTGGCTGCAGAGTAAGTCGTGCAGCCCCTGATCATCAAGGATGCACAGCAGCCAACCCTCTCTCGCAGTAACTTAAGTTTCTTCTCGTCAAAGTCCACAAGGTCTTCAGAAGCTACCAGGAAGTCTGTGAATCTTCGTACAGCTCTGAGGCTCCGGGTATCTATGAGTCAAGGTCTAGTCACTGGCAGATGTAATCAGACCTCACCCCAGCCATGCAGGCATCCCGGATCAGCTCCTCCACATGCGGGGCAGAGATATTGCCTCTGCATTCTTGCCCGAGATTTGTGCAGGACCCGAACAAAATCGTCCAGAGTCCCATCGGGTTGCTGTTTTCTCAAGACTAGGAGGTACCAGTGGGAGGATGGGCCAGCTACATATCCATCAACAGTTACATGTTCATATCACCACAGTGCCATTACAAGGGCCCAACTGAGAATGTTGCTCACCTCAATAATTGTTGCTGAATCTGAAAGCAGCTTCGAAAAAAAAAAACTCGGGTCTTGCATTATACTCTAAAGGATGTGGTGATCCCATCTTCAATCCTGCTCATCCGCTGGCAGGATAAATCCGGAATTTATGGGCTCTTTCCATGAGAAATGCTGAACATGATGGGTACCATAGCATCTCTGCCAAAATCTGTCCACATCAAAACCAAATAGAAGCAATTTCTTAATTCAAGTTCATTTCTTAATTCACCGACCTCCTTCAACATGGATGAAAACACATCACATTGCAGGAAAGATTGTACAATACAACCAGTACTCACATGTTTTCAAGTTCAATTGGTCTGGTGGTTTCCCTGTTTGATGTGACGCTGCTCGGTTTGTGCTTTTTCACCATTCAGCACTTAAATTCTGGTTCTGGGCAAATGGTCATCTGGTTCACATGACGGCAATTCGTGATGATACAACATCACATGACCTTCATTCAGATGAACCACTCATTGCTAGAGGGATTGAACTTAGGAGCATGGTGGTTCTGCTGCAACTGTACAAGGTACTGGCGAGGCCGCATCTGGAGAACTGCTTACAATTCTGGTCTCCTTTCTTGAAGAAGACTTTGAACGTGGTGCAGAGGAAGTTCACCAACCTGATTCCAGAGATGAGTTAGCCTTTGAGGAGAGGTTGAGTCATCTGGAACTGTACTGGGTTGGGGGGGTGGGGGGTGCCATTTAGAAGAATGAGGGGATCTTATTGAAACGCATAAAATTATGAAAGGCATAGATAAGATAGAAGTAGGTAAGTTGTTTCCATTGGTGGGGGAGATTAGAACTAGGGAACAGAGCCTCAAGATTTAGGACGGAGAAAAGGAGGAACTGCTTTTCCCAGAGGTTGGTGAATCTATAGAATTTGCAGCCATTTGAAACAGTGGAAGCTACCTCAATAAATATATTTAAGACAAGGCTGGATAGATTTTCACATAGTCGGGGAATAAAGAGATATGGGGAAAAGGCAGGTAGGTGGAGCTAAGCCTATCATCAGATCAGCCATGATCTCATTAAATGGTGGAGCTTGTTCAATGGGACAGATGGCCTACTCCTATTTCAGTCATTCTTATGAAATGTGTTCAGAACTCTTAATGATGTGGCCCAACTAGTCTTCTACAGCTACAGCTACAGGATGAGCAACCTCAAAATGGTGCTCATGTCTTCTGCCTCATTTGTTTAGAACACACAGTAGCTGTGCTCTCAATTTATCAGATCAAAGTACGCCCTTCAGTAACTTGGCAAGTGTCTATCATGCGTGATGCACTTCAGCATGAAATTAAAAACATAGAACTTTTGCATCAATTTTACTTTGTGTCCATTTAATTTTCATTTTTACTTTGTCCCTTCAAGATCAAAGGACGTCCAATTAGAAAAGAGACATGGAGGAATTTCTTCAGGCAGAGGGTGGTGAATCTATGGAGTTTGTTGCCACAGGATGATGTGGAGGCCAGGTCATAGGGTGTATTTAAGGCAGAGACTGATAGGTTCTTGATTAGCCAGGACATCAAAGGTTACAGGGAGAAGTGCGGGCAGTGGGGCTAAGTGGGGAAATGGATCAGCTCATGGTTGAATGGTGGGGTAGACTCAATTAGCTGAATAGCTATGTTGTTTAGTTTTATGGTTTTTCAATCCATCTTTCATGGTCTGAATGGACCTCTCTGCCAATTTCTTTGGGTTGGATGGATTAGTGTGCACATGCTTGAACCCAAAATATTAATTACCCTTTACTCCTTTGGTATGCTACATGAACTTCTGAGTTTCTCTAGCACCTTTGGGTAGTGCACTTGACCACAGCAGAGGCAGATTTTCTCATTTAACATACATAGGCTTGATCCATTTTCTTGGACAAACTTGCCAAATTCACTGCCAGTGATATTTCTTTCTTTATCTGTCACAAGTAGTTCAGAGTCATGCCGCTCAGAATGAGGCCCTTTATCCCACCACATCCATTCTGATTCTAGAGCACCCATCCATACTTCAGCTAATTCTGGAAGCCATGTTTGTCAACTCCAGAGGTGTGGCTTAAATTAATGAAGGATATACAGAAACAGTTTCTCTCCACTTGGAATGTGCATTTACTAAGATCTTTTTACCCCATAACTGGATTTGCATAATAATCCACATTCATCCTTTATCATAGTTTCGGAGTTATCATAGTTGTTGAGCCACGACCAGGAGTTGAGAGGAGCTACTCGGGCAGTCTAGCAATGTTCTTGACATTGTTGCCATTCGTTCATCATGTCAGCCCAGTTGTCTATTCCTAACCATCCAACAAAACTCAAATAGATGGCTTAATGCAAACTACACCAGAGTGACCTTCACGTAACTGCTTCAGTAGAAGATGCTTTTCCTGCTGCCGGAGCTTCAGAAGGTCTGTGAATAAGGCTCACACCATCACATACAACTCCTCCCCTCCATTGACTCCACCTACAACTCTCACTTCCTTGGGAAATAAGCCAACGTATTAAAAGGCTCATCCCACCCTGGCCACGCTCTCTTGACCTTGCCCACGTCAGGAACAAGATTCACAAAGTGATCAGGCACTGCTAGATCCAAGGATAGTTTCTTCTGGACTGCTCAAACAACTTCAGGATAATAAAATTATGTTGGCTTTGCTCCATACCCCAATTGACCTCTCTCTGTAATCCTTCATTTTGTCTTGTTGCGTGAGTATGAGATGCCCAACTGGTTGGCTTGCAAAACAACCTCAATCATTGCATTTTGGTACATGTGATTTTAAAAAAACTTGAACTTGGATATCCACTGTGGATTCTCAAGGTACCACAGAGTTTTGAATTCCTAACTTGCACCTTCCCCCTTTATAAAATGCCATCCAGTCACCTTCCTGTTCTCCATTGTATCTTGGCTGATGCATCTGTACTCCTGCGAGGGGCTCAAGTCATGGTAGCAAGCTTTTGAGTTGTGGCAGGAGTACTTTTCATGGATCCCAAGAATGACACAATCTCATTCAGGCTTGCTGCTTCATACAAAGAAACACTAAGTGCGAATAGGCTCAATGCAGCCACATACAGACTCTACTGTCCACTCTTGTACTTTAGAACATAATTATGAGTATTAATTAATTATGCCCATTTCTGTAGTTTGGCTGGAGCCAAGAAAGATATCCTCTTGGCTTCACCAAATATACCCTGAGGAGGTTTATGGTCCATAAAATTCATAAAACTTTGATCATTTAGTGATCTGAGGAACTATGTCATTCAATAAGCATTTGTCCAGTGTGACTCTCATTTATCAGCTTTGGAATGGGATTTAGATGCAAAACCAACTGTGCAATGCGGCAAACATACCACAGGAGCTTGAGTAGATTTGATATGATTTGGCAAGATTCTTGCAAATTTCTACAGACATACCGTGGAGAACCTTCTGGCTGGTTGCATCATTGATTGGTATGGAGGTTCCAGTGCACAGGACACAAAAAGACCACAGAGAGTTGCGAACTCAGCCCATCCATCATGGGCATCAGTCTTCACTCCATTAAGGTCTCCATTAAGAGGCGGTGTCTCAAGAAAAGAGCCTCCATCATCAAGGACCCTCACCACCCAGGCCATGGCCTCTTCATATTGTTACCATCAAGAAGGAGCCTGAAGACAGACACCAAATATCACAAGAACAGCTTCTTCCCCTCCACCATCGGATTTCTGAATGGACAATGAACCACAGGCACTACCTCACTTTTTTTTTCCTCTTCCTTTGCACTAATTTATTTATTTTTGTACGCAGTGTATTTATGGAAAAACAATTTTGAGCAATAATACCCCTACTGCCAAACAACAAATATTATGCCACATGTTCCTGACAATATAATCTAATTCTGATCCTGATTCTCAGAGATGTGAGATGATGGATTGCAGGATGGTAGCATCTTGTTGCCTGGTAATGAACAAAAAAGTTGCAGACTCGTCAGGAACTGCTTCTGTTTTTAAAAAAATTTTGTTTTTCCTTGTCCACTTGCAAATATGATGCACCAACTCCTGTTGAGGTTTAAACTTTTTTTTTATAGAGGCCAAGTATGGTCCAAAGTAGTTACAATGTCCTGAGCAGGCCTTCACCTCTGTCAGGCTGGTTGGAATGGGAGATAGTCAGAGCAGTTTAACTTTCCCCCTCAGCAGGGATGAGTCCTTCAATCTATATCTAACAAATACATCATAAAATGTCAATACAATATAATCTGTTTGATTAAAATGTGGGGTATCGTTTTGAATTTTAACACATATCCATATATTCTCTATAATTTTAGATGTGAAATTTCAATATTAATAAAAATATTGAGAAAGAAAGAAAGAATAAATAAGGTGGATTACATCTGAGGTAGCAAAGCACCATTTTTATAATGCATGTGTAATCCTGCTTCTTGGAATCTGTAAAGTATTCTTTCAAGATTTTCCAAGTGCTCCTGCTACCCTGATAACATCTTGGTAGCTCTATGTCAGCTGGCACATTTTGGAGCAACCCATGAAACTATCTGCTCACCTGGAACTGATGCTATGCAAAATGGAAGCTTGTTGCATTGAAACGCCCTGCTTGGAGTAATCACGGAGTGTGGCCTTGAACTTTTGTTCGTCTCGGTGTGCAGGTGATATGATAAGGTTCATGAGGATCTGTCCTTCTCAAGTCAAGTCCATTGTTATCTGATTGCACCAAGTACAACCCGGTGGAACAGTGTTCTCCATCCTCGGGGCAAAACACATAGACAGACGATCAGACACAACTCTTGGCTGAACAGACAAATTCTCCATCAGAATATTGAGGGGTATCTCTCTGTCTTTGGTTCCCCACACTTCCTCGTGGTGCCATCTGTCTTCACTGCGGGAACAAGTGGAGCAGCCCACTCGGAGAATTCAACCCATTGCATGACACCTGCTTCCTCTGGTCTCTTCAGCTCTTTCCAAAACATTCTTCACACATTCAGGTATGAGCTGCGCATTGTAGAATGGAAGTGCGGCACCTCCTCCAAGCGTCTTTGATTTCGTATCTTGACTATTTCTACATTCATCGCAAAACACCTCAGAATACCTGTCAAATGAGGGTGACACAGATAATTTCTTCATGCTTTTAAACTTTCCCTAATCAACTTTTACCTTTGATGGATTGTTCCAGCTTACTAAATTGGAGCCTTGCCCTGGAATGATTGCAAGTGGGAACTTTGCTTCACTGTCACTGCTTCTCACCCAAACCTCACACATCCCAGTCACCTTGATCCTTTCCTTAGTGTAGGTACTAAGAAAGGGAAATGACTCCTTACATCTCACTGCACCATCTGCCAATTTCACTCAAATTCCTGCTCACACACCACCGAGACGGTAGCACCAGTGCCATGTGCCATTGACACCCTCTTTTCTTCAGTATATCCTGACGTTTGGAAAGGTTTAGTAGAATTCTGATGAAGTGAACAGAGCATGTGATTCTTGACCTGGCGTATGCATAATCACATCTTCCACCATCCTTTTCAATCGGCTTTGCGTTGATCATCCGCTTGACTTTGTCATGGCATTGCATTTTGTTCAAGCAAGCTGTTGACAAAGTAAGCTTGATAGAACAGACTCCTTGCATCCGCACTCATTAGCTCGATTTCACACACTGTCACAATAACATCTCCTTCCAGGTTGGTTCCTCTCTTTCCTAAAGATCAGCGGAACTCGACCCATTCTCAACCACATTCTGGGCCTTCGCTGAAAATCTGTTTTTGCTTGAATGCTACTTGGAGAATATCAAAAACTTGCTTCAATTCAGTCTTTTTTTCTCTCACTGGCAGCTCTTCTTGGAGGTCACACGTATTGCACAATGTTTGTAATCATGTAACACCTTCACACACAAGTACAAATCTTGCTGATTTTGCCTTTTGATGACTGTACTTGCAGTTTTTTTAGCAATCTGTCTCTGATCTGTGTTGCACCTGACTACTGAGTCCAGTTACTAAATTCCCACTGTTGGCCCACAGGGAGTAAGGTTGGGGCACCCTAGTGATTCACCTATTTTAACGGACTCTTCAGACAGTTTGTCTCCTGATTTGGCTGAAGGGAGTGAAAGTTCTATTAATGTACATCTTCATATCTGTGAGCAAAGTGGCATCTTTTTCTTTACATTACCAAGAAATTATTCCATTTTTGACCTGCCTCTTCACTTTTGTAAATATTCAAATAACTTTTGGAAGTATCTAGGGATTATGATCGTTTTGAATAGCATCATTAAATGCAAGCACAAAAATCCTGAATCCAGCGAATCAGTTTTTTTCTTATTCCTGACGAAGGGACCAGGCCCGATACTTTGGCTACATTTTTTTTCAAATGTATGCTAGGTGACCTGCTGAGTTTCTCCAACATTTTTTGTGCATTGCACTTGGCCCCAG
This sequence comes from Narcine bancroftii, assembly GCF_036971445.1. NCBI lineage: Eukaryota > Metazoa > Chordata > Chondrichthyes > Torpediniformes > Narcinidae > Narcine > Narcine bancroftii. The sequence continues at coordinate 27,627,145 of NC_091470.1, forward strand.
CATCTGCAGATTTTTCTTAGAGTATAGGGAGAGATTGGACAGATTAGGTCTTTATTCTTTGGAGCGTAGAAGGTTGAGAGGGGATTTGATAGAAGTATTTAAGATTATGAAAGGGATAGACAGAGTGGATGTGGATAGACTATTTCCATTAAGAGGAGGAAAGATTAAAACAAGAGGACATGAGTTAAGAATTAAAGGGCAGAGGTTTAGAGGTAACATGAGGGGGAACTTCTTTACTCAGAGAGTGGTAGACGTGTGGAATGAGCTTCCGGGAGAAATAGTGGCGGCGGAGTCAATTGTATTATTTAAGAAAAGGTTGGACAGGTCTATGGATGAGAAGAAGATGGAGGGTTATGGGCATTGTGCAGGGAGGTGGGACTAGAGAGGGGTGTTTGGTTCGGTGCGGACTAGAAGGGCCTAATGGCCTGTTTCCGTGCTGTAAATTGTTATGTTATTAAGTGAACCAGGGAAATATAGCTTGGTGTCTATGAACCATTCAGCTCCACAGCTGCGGAGAAAAATTAATATGAAAAATTCACACAAGGAACATCAAGTTTACCCTGTGTAATTATCCTGGTTCATCTTCTTTCATCATCTGTCACCACTTGGTATTACAGAACTATTCTGCTCAAGTGGAAAACCATTTGCTGGCCACCAAGCTTTAATGCAGTCGCAGCTCAGAAATAAGCCCTTCACCTCTCCATGTCAATGCCAAACATCAGGCCAATCTATACTACTTCCACTTTGCCAGCATTAATTCTTATATCCCTTGGTGCCTTGCACATTAACTGCCCATATGCATCTTAAATGTAGTTACATACAGGAAAACCCCTGGTATCCGGCACCTATGGGGATTGGTAGATGTCAGTTAAGTAAGTTTGCCGGTTACTTGAGATTGCATGTTGCATGGATTAGCAAACTGACTGCTAGCACCAATTTTAAACTCAAGTGTTGCTCACCAACTTATTTTCCGCATTTTTCTTGCCAGTCGCTTGAGGCCGCTGGCTGCTTGAATTCCAGATAACGGGGGTTTTAATGCATACGCCTGAGTGCGAAGCCAGACAAAAATCAAAGAAAGTTGAACAATAGTATAACAGTGTCCTCCAGCCACCACCCCCCCCCCCCCCCACCCCCCCAGCAAGGCATTTCAGGCACCAACCATTCTGTGTACCTCTGGCATCTCCCCTTAACTGTCCTCCACTCAACTTAAACTGATGCCTTCTGGTTTTTGCTATTATCAACTCAAGAAAGCGGTGCTGGCCATCCAACCTATCGATTGGCCCTTGTTTTATATACCTCTATGAAGTATCCTTCGCCACTCAAAAGAGAACTCAAAGGTCCGTGCTATTAAGCAATGGCGTTACACTCCCTACCACAGGGGAAAAAAAAACACATTCAAGTTTATATATTCCCACAAAGAAAAGAGCAGTCAAGCAGATGAAAGGTATTTAGCCATCTAAACGATTGTCTAATCTGTCTTTAACTTGATATCAGGGGGCTTCTGCGTTGTTTAATATGATGGAGTATTATGACTCAACATTCTGCCTCAGCATTTCTTTCACCAAGAATATTGGAAGAAGGGGCTGGAAGGCCGCAGCACAGCTGATTCAGAAGGTAATAGTGCCATGTATTACTGCTAATTTGTGATGCAGTTGAAATACATGAACCTCAGTAAAATCACTAGTATCCTACTCCTAAGGGGATTGCAGATGCCGGATATGCAAATTTTCTGATTGGCTGAGACACACTTTTACAATGCCTAACTAATATACCAAAATCACTACTGTCTGTGAGAAGTTTGTACGTTCTCCCCGAGACTGCGTGCACTTCCTTCGGGTGCTCTAGTTTCCTTCAACGTTTCAAAGACGGACAAGTCAGTTGGTCAATTGGTCACATGGATGTACAGGTATACCCTGCTTTACGAAAGTAGAGCCTTCCTTTTGTAAGCTGAAATGGCGTAAAGCGAAGACCCATTTACTACTATTGAAGGCTATTTTCATAAAAGCGGAGGCCCATTCAAATTTATTTCAGAAAGCGAACACAGATTTCTTCTTAAAAGCAAATTTGCATAAGGTGTGCATTCTTAAAGTGGGATATACCTGTATTTGGGTGACATGGGCTCATGAAAGGCCTACTCTCTCAGCTGCAGTCCTTGCTGGATCCACTATAGAAGAAATCTGTACAGGTGAGGCAGTGGAGGCTACAAATGGTGACTGGGACTCCAGTGTTAGCTTTGGAGTCACCACTTCCCCCCTCCCCCCTCCCCCCCCTCCCCCCCCTCCCCCCCTCCCCCCCGGTCCAATCCCACCAACTACATTGCCCTTTTAGCTTGCCATGGTCTTGGTCTCAGAGACATTTACATGGATTTAAATAATTAAATTATTAAATCAGAGATCATTGTAAAACAAATAACAAATTTAGTTACAAATGCATTATTAATTTAAAGCATAAATATAAAATGCGATAAAGAAAATCAGGTAATCTAAACGAACCCTTTAAAGGAAAATCAATGGCCCAGGGGGTCACCACTTAAGCACGGTTGAGGGAGCAGATGCAATATATTATTGGTAACCTTGCACTCCAGATATCAAGACTGATAGTCTGGAGATATGATCTTAAATCCCACATTCATGATTAGCACATTAAAACACAGCTAATTAAATCAAAACCTCAAATAAAAAGCTTGTATTACAAATCATGAATATCAAACTCCAGCTAGTTTATTAATATTCTTGACGAGTAAAAAAGTCTGTCATTTCCTCCTGATCTGAACTAACAGTGTATCTTTAGCCACTCTTGCCCAACCACCCACAGGAATGTCTAAGCAAATCACTCGGTTCAAGAACAATTAGGGACAGGCAATAAATGCTGTCCATTAAATGATGCCGACATCCTGAAAGTGAATGAAAGAAGGTTCTCAGTAATGCCAACTTGCTAGATCTCTGACAATCATAACACGATAAATAGATTTTAAAAAAAAATCTGTGTGTTTTGCTCCCGTGATAGAAACAGTCTGTTTGACTTCCTCAGAGCAGCAGCTTGCAGGAGTTCAAGGCATCTGGAATCCCAATGATGGAGCGACCTGCTTCCTGTGTGGCTCGCGGACTGAAGCTGAACTATCACCTGAGGGTGTTGCGTCTGGATAGAGCCAGGCTGAGTGGCCGCCCACTGATGCTGTTAGGTACGCTTGCATTTCATTTTGCAAGGTCCTGTGAGATCGGGCGATTTTGATCTGTTGCTAAAATAAAGGGGGTTAACCTGAGGATGGGATTGGGATACAGCTTGAATTGAAGGTTATTCTCAAGACAAGCCTTTGATGTGGCAGTTCCTGATATTGATGGTGAGCACAAAATTAACCAATCCTACAATATGACTTGGGGGAGGACGCTGAGATGGGAAGATATTTCACAGATATAGGGATATAAATCAAAGCTGCAACTAAAGATTAACTTTTTGCATTTTTATCATTAAAAATCAAACTCTTTGAATTCCAAATCAAATCATAAAACAAATGGCTTTGTAAGATGTTAGGAGTAAGTTGAACATTAAGGAGTATAATTAACGTCGGCAGAGAGCAATTTAATGCAGGCATGTAAAAATTATTGTGGTATTTTACTGCAATTGTTCCTTTTGGTAATGTGTCCATGAAAAGCATGAAAAAAAAGATGATGTGATCATATTATGCAAGAACTAAAATCCTAGCCAAGGGTCAGTTGGTAGCATTTATGAGGGATTATATGATATTTGATTTTGTATATAGATATGCTTTTGAAGGAGATAGATTATGGGGTTTTAGTGTGTTGGTCACAAGCAACTACAAACCCTTCACTAAACAGACCTCATTTAAAATGTTAGAGCTTTGCTGAGAGTGAGTCATGCAGGCACCAAGAGCCTTTGCAAAGACAATAAAACAAGGAGACTGCTTTGCTAAAGAATTTCAAAAGCAGGTGTAAATAGATTATTGTTTCGAAAGCACAAGATGAATGTACTCAGAAGTTTGGGTCCAGTGCTGCAACCTGTCTGGATGCAGTTTGCTGTTCTAAGAAGGTCATGTGGTTTTGCAAGCAGAGAGAAAGAGAAGATCAAACAGGCTTTCTCTGAGTGAGAGAAAGAGAGAGAGAGAGAGAGAGAGAGAGAGAGAGAGAGAGAAAGAGAGAAAGAGAGAAAGAGAGAGGGAGAGAGAAAGAGAGAGAAAGAGAGAGAAAGAGAGAGAAAGAGAGAGGGAGAGAGAAAGAGAGAAAGAGAGAGGGAGAAAGAGAGAAAGAGAAAGAGAGAGAAAGAGAGAGAGAGAGAAAGAGAGAGGGAGAGAGAAAGAGAGAAAGAGAGAGCGAGAAAGAGAGAGAGAGAAAGAGAGAGAGAGAGAGAAAGAAAGAGAGAGAGAGAGAGAGGAGAGAGAGAGAGAGAGAGAGAGAGAGAGAGAGAACTGGTTTCTCTAGTCATGGCAAGTTGGCAGCTTGTTGAAACCCCATTTTGAAGATAGGTTGTGAGTTCTGAGTTCAGCCTGTTGAAAACCTTTGTGGTCCATACAAGAGGAAATGGCAGGCTAGAGTGTTTCACCTGAAATAAAGATGGGGGGAAGGAACTCTGTGGTGACTTGCAGAAGAAGAGGTTATCATTTGGAAAACCCTGATGGGGCAAGTTTCTTCAGCAAGACACTGAAGTGGCTGATCAGAGGGAATCAGTTTGTGTGTGTCCAATGAGCAATAAATCTCTCTCTGAAACAGTTAAGAACCTTCCTGAGTGGTAACCATTTATTGTTCAAGCACCAAAGCCTGGTGAACATTATAAGTGTTAAATTCTGTGCACAGTATAAGAATTGCCTGATACCGGTGAATTTGAAGGAGTGAAAAGTGAGATTGGACTGTGAATCAAAGAACTTTTCTGAACTTATACACATTACATACATGTGTGCTTAGAATTAGAAAGGGGTTGTTAGGTTAAGTTAATAGTAATAAGTTAAAGTTTGATCCTGTTTTTATGTTTAAAAAAAATTAAAAATGACTTTTGTTTAAGTAACCATTTGTCTTGGTAAATTTCTATTGCTGCTGGGCCCGAAACACATTCACTTCTCATTCCAAAAGTTCACCTATTCAAGAACATAAAGATCAGAACTGACACTTCAGAGAAGCAATGAGAGTATGCTACATTGTAGAAGGAGGCCACTTTCAGACACGATTCTAATTTGATGCTCTTTCTGACTTCCCAACGTTATCATTAAAATATTTCAAGGAAGTGCAAGGGTGTCCTGGGATCTTGGCCAATATTTATCCCTCAATTAATGTCAGAAAGGTAGACTCAGGTGGACTGCAAACCAGGCTACAACTGCACCTATATCAGTACTACAGTACAGGTCGAGCGAGCATCCCTTATCCGAAATGCTTGGGACCAGATGCTTTTTTTCAGTTTTTGTGATTTTTTTTTGATTTTGTAAGAATTGAACTAAGCAGCGCAGTAGCATCAGTGGAATATCTGCATGAGCGGTTAAATAACACATGACAACAGGCTTTTTGAGCCCTAATATGACGCTACAAGTGTAAAATTCACATGAAATAATGTTTAGTACTTACTAAAAAAAAATTGATCTCTGCTTACAAAAGAGGACCACCTCCCCACCGCTGCTGCCACCGGTCCCTGGTACCTCCCCACTGCCGCTGCCATTCCCGACTACTGTCCTCACTCCTGCCCGGGAGCCCGAGGCGGCTTCTTCGATGCGGATGGCATCATGCCCAATGTTGAGAATGGAGTCACCATCGCCGACTCCAGTTGCAGCCGACGCTGAAGACTTGGACCCAGCTCCATTTGGTATCTTCCCAGTCAGAAGCAAAGTTTTTTTTTACTGTTATTGTAACCAAACTTGTGCCAACAGAGTGTCAGAGCCTCACGTGGTAAAGTCAGGTGTTGATTTTTTTTCTACTTGAGACGTCATGTCAGCACTAATTTTTTTTTTGATTTTTGGATCTTCTCGGTTTTCAGATCTTTGGATATTCAACCTGTACTACGTCAATATTACATTACTACCTCAATGTGTCACAGAATTACATGACTACATCAGCATAACAATGTTTTATCAGCATGTTACAGAATTATGTTAGTGCAGTAAAACCCCTCTTATCTGGAATTCAAGCAACTGAAAAAAAAAGCATGGAAAATAAATAGGTAAATAATATGGATGTTTGAAATTGCTGTTTGAAATTGTTTGAAATTGCCTTGCTGTTGGTTTGTCAATTACTCCACACACAATCTCAAGCACCCAGAAAATTCACTTATCTGACATCTACTAATCCCCATAGATGCCGGATAACAGGGGCTTTAATGTATTAGTATTATTGTGTTACATCTTCTTTCTTTTCTTTGGCTTGGCTTTGCGGACGAAGATTTATGGAGGGGGTAAATGTCCACGTCTGCTGCAGGCTCGTTTGTTGCTGACAAGTCCGATGCGGGACAGGCAGACACGGTTGCAGCGGCTGCAGGGGAAAATTAGTGGGTTGGGGTTGGGTGTTGGGTTTTTCCTCCTTTGTCTTTTGTCAGTGAGGTGGGCTCTGCGGTCTTCTTCAAAGGAGGTTGCTGCCCGCCGAACTGTGAGGCGCCAAGATGCACGGTTGGAGGCGAGATCAGCCCACTGGCGGTGGTCAATGTGGCAGGCATCAAGAGATTTCTTTAAGCAGTCCTTGTACCTCTTCTTGTACCTCTTCTTTGACTTTGGTGTCTTGGTGGCCAGTGGAGAGCTCGCCATAGAACACGATCTTGGGAAGGCAATGTTACATCAGTGTTACAGAGTTACCTCAGCCTGTTACAGTATTACAGAACTACGTCAGTATAACAATATTAAATGAGTGTTACAGTATTACAACAGTGTGACAGTGTTACATCAGCATTTCGGTATTCCGCACTAGCAAATTGAAATGCAGAGCAGAGAGAAGGTCATTGGAGATCCATTGAGACTGTTTGTATTCCAGAACTTTCTGAGCAAAGATGTTGGATCACGTGGGATTCAAGGTGAGCTGGCCAACTATATTCACCTAGCTTGGAGGGAAAGGTAGGAAGGTAGCAGTGAAGGGTAGCTTTTCCATCTGTGACTAATGCTGTGCTGCAAGGATTAGTGCTGGGTTCACTGTTGTTTGTTCTCGATATTAAAGATTTAGAAGACAGTGAGGATAAACATGATAGAAAATTTGCAGGTGAGTCCAAAATTGGTTATATTGTAGACAGTGAGGGAGGATGTCGAAGTTTACAACAGGGAACAACTGGGCAGATGGGCCAAGGAGTGGCAAATGAAAATTGGTTGAACTTGCACAGTGAATGATAGAAGAGTGTTGTAGAACAGAGAGTGAGAGAGACCAAGGAGTACAGTTGCATAGTTCCATGGAAGTGATGACTCAGATGGGCAGAGTTGTGAAGAAGAAGTATTTAGAAGGTGCGTGTGATAGGCAGTGCAGCATGAGGGGTGGTCACAGACTCCGGCGGTGGGGGGGGAGGAGCAGCGGACCAGCGCAGGGCACAAGAATCAGGGAGAACATCCTCCCACCCTCTCCCATTGAGGAGAAGCATGGGAGATGACCCTAGAGAGAAAGTGACCACAGTAGCGGACCAGTGAGGGGCTCAGCAGCTGAAGGACATGAGCTATGGGGGGTGGGCAACTTGCAGTCATAGGGCTCACAAAGGCTGCAGGCAGCTGGAGATTGGCTCATGAACCAGGATTCTGAAGGACCTCTCTTTTGCATCTCTTTCTCTCATTGTTTAGAGGCATAGGGGAATGATCATGGCGACTCTACTTGCCTTAAGGCAGACAAAAGTTGAAGTATGTAAAATCTATTGCATTTTTGTTTGACAATAAAATGAACCTTGAACTTTGAACCTTGCATGCTTGCCTTCATTGCATGGTAAAAGTTAGAACATGATAAGACCAAGACCACACCAGGGGTACTGTGTGAAGATCTGGTCACCCATTTACAGAAGGAATGTCATTAAGTTAGAAGCATGCAGAAGAGACTGGGACTTTGGGATCTGACTTATAGGGAGAGGCTGAATTCTTATTCCCTGGAGCTTTCGACGCTAAGGGGTGATTTTATAGCAATATTTAAATTCATGAGAGGCATGGATAAAATGAATGCTCACAGTCTTTGTTCCCAGGGGAGATTATTTGAGAACAAGAAAGCATAGGTTTGAGAGCGAAGAGATTTAGGAAGGACCTAAGAGGTAATTTGTATGTGGATAAGCTGTCAGAAGAAGCTAACATTTAAGAGACATTTGGACAGATACAGTATATATGGATCAGATGGATTTAGAAGGATGAGAATAAAAGGCAGATAAATAGCACAGAATGCCAATTTATTCAGCATGGATGAGTTGGGTCAAAGAGCCTGTTCAATGCTGTATCACATTATGACTGTGTATTTCACAGCAGGTCCATCATCAGTATGCCAGCCAAGAGTAGACCCAATCATCTGAATTGGTTTTTTTGGCCTTCATTACAAATATAAATTAGCATTTTGTTTATTTCTCTGTAGTTTTACACATTCAATCAATTCATAATAACTTTGTGTGTTTAATATTTCTTAGATTTAAAAAATCAAAGCTCTCACGGGCTCTCAGGGTGGTGCTGGATGAAGTGCATTGGGTTCCATTGTCTAGAAGCTTTGATGTCATTCATGGGACAAATGAAGAAGCAAGGCCATGCTTGAGCGCACATGGGCACAAGCTGATTCAATCACAACCCAGCAATTGCTTTAGCACTTAGTACATTGATATTGGCAGGAGTTTGCTGTTTGCCGCACTTCTTACATTGCAAGAATGTCTGTTGACTTTTTTGAGATCTATACACATGTTTTCTGCAGCTTAATCTGTTGTTTTCCATGTGATCTCTCACAGTTTCTGCCCTGAAGATGAACCAAATGCTTCAGGAGCTTTACTTGGCAGACAATAACCTGAACAGTGTTCAAGACTCCATGTACCTGCGAGATCTGTTGGAGGTGAATAGTGCCATACAGTTGTTAGACCTCAAAAACAACTGTATCTTCAATACAGGTAAATACTAATGGTGCTAAACAGGAATGCCTGGGGTTGACTGCAATATGCAAAAGGGCTGGGGAAATTCAGCAGGTTGCGCAGCATCAATAGGAAGTGAAGGGTGACCAATGTTAGGAGGCTGAGCTTTTCATTAACATATGAGAAAACAGGGAGGCTCCTGAACAAAGATGTAGATGGAGGTGGGGAGGAGAGAAGAGGAGATTAGAGGAGAGGATGGAGGGAGGAAGAGGCAGGGGGAGGAGTACAGACTAAGAGGTAAGAGGACATAGTTGGGTACTGGTGGGAGGGCAAATAGAGCATAGAACATTACAGCACAGCATAGGCCCTTCAGCCCACAATGTTGTGCTGACCCATATATATATGCCAAATCCTCCCTACTTCATAACCCTCCATTTTTCTTTTATCCATGTCCCTTAAATAGCCATGTTGTTCCAGCCTCCACCACCATCCCTGACAATCCATTCCAGGCCCCCACAACTCTCTGTATTTAAAAAAAATTACCCCTGATGTCTCCCCTAAACATTTCTCTCTTTGCTTTGTACAGATGTCCTCTGGTGTTTGCTACTCCTGCCTTGGGGAAACGGTGCTAGCTCAAGCAACCTTATCTCTGCTCCAAAGGGAAAAGTCCTAGTTCTGCCTCATAAGATTTATTTTCCAATCCAGGCAACATCCTGGTAAATCTGTTCTGCATTCTCTCCACATCTTTCCTGCAATGAGGTGACCAGAAGACAATATTCTTAGTGTGGTCTCACCAGAGATTTATGGAGTAGGAAAAAGCTGACAAGTGAAAAGGACAGAAGGTAGTTTATCTGAATGGAGAGAGAGGGAAGGGCATGGGAAAGTGGAGGAAAGGAAGAGGGATGGGGAAAGATACCAGTGGTTCGTTCTCAATTAATCATAAAAACACAGAATTGTTAAAACATACAGTTGTGAAGAGTCGTGCAGCACAGAAACAGGGTGGTATAACTTAGCTCATCATGCATCTACCTACTCTAATCCCATTTACCTACATTGAAGCCATAATCTTCTATGCTCCAGTGAATCAAGTACTTGTTCAAATACTTCTTAAGCATCTGCCTCCACCATCTCTTCAGGCTCTAGACTCCAATCATCCTCTGTGTGAAGATTTCCCCTTCTTACCTCCACATCTCATTTAAGCCTCTTTCATCTTACCTTGGACGTCCAGCAATGAGGGGACAGACAATCCCTATATGCCCCCTTCTTAATTTTGTACACCGCTATCAGATCTGCCTCCTTCTCTCCAAGCAAAATAAACTCAGCCTGATCAGTCTCTCCTAATAACTGACGGATGAGCCCTTTCTCACTTTCTCAACTTTTTCCTTGATACACCTTTTTGTTGAACTTTCATGTTTGAATGGAATTTTTGGCCAAAGTCACTGCATCATATAAAGTGGCCATCCAACTTCCAACTGTTGGGAATGTCTGGAATGAGGCGGACCTTACAGACCATAAATAATATAAAAATTCATGGTGTTTTTTCACAGGGTAGGTCATTGATTTAAAGGGACCTGAGGTGTATCTTCTTGATAGTTATATATGATATGAGAATTTATTGTCATATACAAAAGTACAATGTACAGATAAACCATAATTCCAGCTTGCTTCAATCTCTGTGGGCTAATAGAATAAGCTGGCCAAAGAAGTGGTAGAGTCAGGGGCTATTATTTAAAAGATATTTGGACAGGATCGTGGATATGAAATGTTCAGAAGGATATGGGCTGAATGCAGGCAAATGAGACTCCCTTGGTCAGCAGGGACATGTTGGGCTGAAAGGCCTGTTTCCATGCTGTAAAAGTCTTTGATTATATCTTACATGTTATAACCATTATTGTAAAGAAATAAAATGCATGAGATATTACAGGTGTCTGCAGGCAAAATAAATAAATAATCAGAAATCTGATGTGGGAACCAGTTGAATAGGAATATTTTGGTGCATTTTTGCACCTCAAAAGTACGCTCACTGCTGTGATGGCCATGTGAAGCACTAAGGTTAAGAAATTACTCTTCTTAATTTGGTGGTGTGGCAGTGCGACCACAACAGTACATCAATGAGCACATTTCCTGATATGGATTACAAATATTGCAGTGATTAATCAATACATGAACCCCGATCTAACTCCCTGAGTGATGTGCTAAGGTGCCAACTTGTCTTACTTGCTTAAATTGCTAGAGTGTTGCCATAGATCAACAACTTTTTGAGTTAGTGATGAAAATCCTACCACTGGAAGTCAGTTCTTTCCTTCTCTTTGCGCTCTTGTGTGCTTTCTTGTGATTGGTTACTTTCTTCATTTTCCAGTGGGTTGCAATTTTGCTACGCATTATTTGTGGCACATTAGTTAATGAGCTTGTGTTAGGCTCCAGGGAGCAATATGTGCCTGCAGTGCTTTGTATCTCAAATTCTGGTGAGAACTTGTCACAGATCCCTTATTTGAAGTAGGATTAATAAAGCTAAACACTTGTCACAAATACATCTGATAAATGGAAATGAGATTAAGTTTCAAATCACAAGGACAAACATCTCCTGAAAGAAGAGGTATCCAGCACTCCCTTGGTCAGTTACCCAAAAAATCAAAGTAAACCCCATTGAGTTTTCGGTGACATCTGTCTCTGCAACCACATGATAATATTTCAATGGATCAGAACATGTCATGCAAGTAATGAGTAATGTACAAGGGTTAACAAGTCAAATCTCTTTCTAGGATTGGAGGACATCTGTGAAGGACTTAAAAGGCAGAAGCAAGGACTGAAAACGCTTATACTTTGGAACAACAAACTGACTCACAAGGGAATGATTCCCTTAGCTGCCATTCTAGTAAGTTAACTGAGTCAACAACAACAATAATATTGCAGTATGTAGAACATATATTGTAGGCTTGTTCATTTGTTGTGGCATACATTTTTAAATTTCAGTTTTGACCAGTGGTTCTCAACCTTTTTCTTTCCACTCACATACCACTTTAAGTATATGGCGAGCTCTCCACTGGCCATCGTGTCAGAGGTGCACCAAAGAAGAGGTACAAGGACTGCCTAAAGAAATCTCTTGGTGCCTGCCACATTGACCACCGCCAGTGGGCTGATATCGCCTCAAACCGTGCATCTTGGCACCTCACAGTTCGGCGGGCAGCAACCTCCTTTGAAGAAGACCGCAGAGCCCACCTCACTGACAAAAGACAAAGGAGGAAAAACCCAACACCCAACCCCAACCAACCAATTTTCCCCTGCAACCGCTGCAGCCGTGTCTGCCTGTCCCGCATCGGACTTGTCAGCCACAAACGAGCCTTCAGCTGACGTGGACATTTACCCCTCCATAAATCTTCATCCGCGAAGCCAAGCCAAAGAAATGCCATCGGTGCTCTGTGATTAAGGTGGTATATAAGTGGGAAAAAAAGTTTGAAAACCACTGTTTTAATCCTACCTAATTGACTTGTTATGTGCTCGGTTTCATAACTCCAAAGGAAATGGCCCAATGACAATTTTTCTCAAGTAAAATATTTCAGGAACAATTGGATCTAGAACAGTGATACTCAACCATCTCTTCCCTCTCACATACCACCTTAAGCACTCCCTTACTAATCACAGAGCACTGATGGCATAGGGATTACTTAAAGTGGTAAGTGAGTGGAAAGAAAAAGGTTGTGAACCACTGCTTTAGAGGATCATCCTGCTTGGGTAGAAATGGAATTGAATTTTTCTAAAAACAAAGCTATGTTGGCAGTTTTCGGTTCTTCTTCACCCTTTTCATGATCAAAACTGACAGATAATCTGATAATGAGACATAGATTAAGGATATGGGCACAATTTAGAAAATCCTTTGGTTTTAAAATTTCCCTATCCAGCCCTATAATTAAGAATAATCTATTTTCAACCTTCCATGTTGGATGTAGGTTTTAGAGAGTAGGCCAGAATAGGTATAAAAATTTTTAGAGATTTGTATATTTGAGACAAGTTTGCTTCATTTGAACAATTAACAGTTAAATTTAATCTTTAATGCTTTTTTTAATATATTTACAAATCAGGCATTTTTCTCAGTCCAAGCTTCCTAATTTTCCACGAGTTCCCTTTTGATATGAAGTTTCATCATGGTGGATTGATAGCAACCATTTATGATAACCTGATGGATTTAATAGTGGGTTCAGGGAATGCAGTCAGGAGTGAATGGAAAGAGATTTGAACATATCAACTTCAGATGAAGATTGACCTGATTAACAATAACTTATTTTGTGCTCAATATTGTTTATTGCAATTTAAAGTGATATATAGAATACATTTGTCTAAAGTCAATCTATCTCATTTTGATTCTGAGATGGATCCATTATGTGACAGATGCAGAATTTATGAAGCATCTCTGATCCAAATGCTTTGGGATTGTCCAAAATGGAAAGATTTTAGGGAATTATTATTTTCAAAATGGTATCAGAGATTCTCAGGATCAAATTAGATCCTTCCCCTTGTCTTGCATTGTTTGGTTATTCGCAACAGGAAAATATTTCCTTGAATCTATTTCAAAAAAGAGTTGTAGCTTTCTTTTCACCTCTTGCCAGACAAGTAATTTTGATTAATTGGAAAGATAATTTACCACCTACTCATATGCTTTGGATACAGAATATTATGTCTTGCTTCAGTCTAGAGAAAATTAGTTATAATATTAAAGCAAGTATGATTGAATTTGACAAAAATATTGGGCCCATTCATGGTCTACTATCATAACTTGATGACATAGGCTTGTGTGCTCTGGTGGGTTACTTGCTCATTGTGCGGTGGCCAACACTCTGCTTAAATTTGGGCTGATGACCATATTTAGTGGGAGGGGTAGAATTAATATGGAGGCGGTGTGGAGTTTTCTTTGCTATTTTTTTTTTACTTCTTTCTTTATTATATTCTATTGATTTCTGTTTTATTTTTCTATCTTTCTTTACATTTAGAAGGGGTTAGTTTAATTAGTTATCTAACTAGGAATTTATTTCAATAATATATTAACTACCTTTATCGTATTAAGCCAAATGAATTTCTACTATGTATCATTATTGTATACAATATAATGTACAAATTGGTAATGATTCATGTTCTGTTTTTTTTATTGTATTAAGATTTAAGATTATTGCTTGTTCAATACCTGGCATGTAATATTTCTCTCTTCCAATAATAATATATTAAAAAGAAAAGAAAAAAAAATCTATGCACACATTCCAAATGAATCTTCTCCCATGTTCCTCTCTTCCAATAAAAATATATTAAAAAGAAGAGAAAAAAAAATCTATGCACACATTCCAAATGAATCTTCTCCCATGCTCCTCTCTTCCAATAAAAATATATTAAAAAGAAAAGAAAAAAAATCTATGCACACATTCCAAATGAATCTTCTCCCATGCTCTTCTTGAAATCTGAGTAAATAATCTCACAATAGAATCATGGAATAATATTATCACTACCTTTATCCTATTGAGCCTATGGAGGATCTTGTGGAGTATTCTAATCAGTTTTAATTCCTTGCTCTTTAACTATAGTTCTACAATTTAATTTTTAACTGACAAGTATGCACCCAGAAGCCAAAATGTACAGATAGTGGGTCTCTGAAATAAAACAGAAAACTAATAAAATATTCTGCTTGACATTGAGGTTTATAGAGGTGTTTGATCTGAATCTAATTTTCTTCCTTTCTCCACAAATATTTACGGTACATATGCATGTAGAAGTCAAATTTTGTGGACCAATTTTTCGGGTAATATTTAGGGGGAGTTGACTATGACAAGCATCCTACCTTTGACCACGGTAAATACCTGCGTTGTTCAAGGTGATGGGAGCTCAGATGGGTGGGCGGGCGGCCGGGGCTGGGTGGTGTCTGCTTCCAGGGTGTTAAGAACTCGGATGGGCAGGTGGCAGCCAGGGCCGACGTGAGAGTCTATGGTCAGGGCGACGGGAATTCAGATGGGCAGGCAGCCAGGGCCTCAGCGAGAGTTTGCGGTCGGGGCATTGGGAACTCTGGTAGGTGGGTGGCTGGAACCAAAAATATTGGCGGGGGGAGTGGACTTTCACGTGATATGTGAAAATTACTGATTTTTGGCCAAAAATAGGAGCGGGGTGGTCAACTTTTACATGGTACCGACTATTACCTGCATTTATATGGTACCTAATTCGACTTTGAATGCAACATTTAAACTAGTACATAATTGAATTTTTTTTAAAATTACTTTCAAATTACCTTTATGATTTCATGTAACAGACTGACATGCACAATATACAGAGAAGATTTGGAAGAATTCAGACATTTAGGGAAGATTTGGAAAAATGTTAAGACAAGTGATCAATTATGATTTTGCAAAGACAATGTCCTTGGAGCCTTTTGAAAGTGGAAAAGATAAACAAAAAAGAAGGAAAATTCAAGGAAATACCTCCTGAAACTTCATAACCTAACAGTGGAGAGGAAGATGTGTGAAGAGATTAAGGGGACATCGACATTCAAGAATTCAGACTTAGAGAAACAGAAGTCATGAGCTGGGAGAGGGAAAAATGGATCTGAGATTAGAGCAAGACCATGATGAGATCAATCAATGTTTTAGGAACAGTAGATAACAGACATTTTTATGGTGAAACCCTACATTAAAGCCGACTCAAGTTAAAAAAAAAAGGCTATTTTACCTTTCACAGTGAAGACCTATAATGCAGATTCCACAGTGTCTTTATGGACAGCAGAGTCTGGAGCCGTTTCCAGTGCCGAGAGAGGCAGGGCGAGTGGTGCACTAGCGCCGCCTGCCACCGTGATGTCAAAAATATGCGCCGGGAAGTGAAAGCTCCGAGTTTGCAGATGGGTCCAGCATTGCGTGTTTTTGCTCCATTGGCCTGTTGAGTTTCTCCAGCATTATGTGTTTTCACTTTAAAAATCCCCCTTGGGTTGTGGGCTGACAACGTCATCAGCCCTCCCCTTTGCAGCCGCGTTCCTTTTAGGGAGGAGGTGGAGCGACTACACTCCACCTTTAAGTGTACCCCCTTAGGTGGATGGAAGCTAGAGCGTATTCCAGCAGTCCATCTGCCTTCAGACCTTTAATGGAGGTAAGTGCAGCGACGCTCCATCTCCATCTTTACATTCACCATTTTTTTTTCCTCTATAAAGGGCCTATGAGAATGAGATTTAAGAGTTAAGTGGTGAAGTCTGAGCAAGTAGCAAGCATAATATTCTGAGAAAGAGCCATGGAGCAACAAAGACAGAGAAACATGGGAACAAGGAAAGTAGGAGCAGGAGAGCTTTCAGCCCTTCAAAACTGCTGCACAAGTCAATGTAGTCATGGCTGATTATACAGTTTCTCTCCATGTCTCTGGATCCATTTGGTCATGAGGGCCACATTCAACTCTCTTTTAAATATTTCGGATGAACAACTTTCTGTGGTAGTGAGCCTTCACTGTCATGAAATTTCTGCTGCCTGATGTTCAGTACAAGCCAAATAATCAGTTAAGAGTAATTGAAAGTTGTATTGAAGAACCCAATTTTTTATAGTGCTGGCATTGTGACCATTGAAATTGCAAATTCCCTTTATACATTATAATTGAAACACTATATTAGATTTTTTACAAGAACTGAGAGTGAGTAATCTGGCAGCCTTCCAGATTCAAATACCACTTTGAGAATACTAATTTTATTTTGGTGATTACAGTGATCTGACCAGGCTTCTTCACTAGATATAGTGGCTTTGGAGACAGTCTAAAGGACCGATTCCTGGGATGACGGGATTGTCCTAATTTGACAGTGCCACCAGTTTTCATCTGTCTTCCTTGGGGTTTAAAAGAAGGCTTGTGATCTTATTCGATAATGTCAGATCCCAAAGGGGCTTTGGTGGGGTAGATGTTGAGATGCTTTCACTCATGAGAGAGTCATGAACATGGAGGTATAGCCACAAAATATCATTTAAAACTTGTCTATCATGGGTATCTTTTAGAGGGTAGTAAGTCTCTAGAATGCATGCCCCAAAGGTCGTAGATGCCAGATCACTAGATACACTTGAAGTGGAGATAGATGAACATTTGAAAGATATAGGAAGTGAGACTTATGGAAACAGGCACAGGAGAGGCCAGCATAGATCAGCAACAATGATACTGACTGTAAAAACACAAAATTCTGGAGAACCTCATGTGGTGAAACCACTATTGTACTTATGCGAATATGTAAATGACATCACCTTTACTGTTTGACCCTCCTCTCACTGGGTGGCTTGTGACTCCTCCCCTTTCTCCCCCATCAAGGCTGTCCTGCCACAAGCCTGCCCAGAGTTCGAGTCCGGGTCAGTGTGAGCGAGCAACACAAGGGATGCTGTCCATCTCTTGCTTATAAAAGCCTTCAGTTCTGATAACTTCATTCTTTGTGCAATTGATTGTGCATCAGCTCAGCAAGTCAAATGGTGTCCTTAATGAGGCAGAGGTAAGGACAAATAACTGATGTTTTGGATTCGAGCCTCTAAACCCTCTATGCCTTCTCTACAGTGGAAAGAACGGTTGTAGATTAGGAGATCACTTCGCTGAGCACCCCCTCTCCATGCACAACCACAGAGACCGTCCAGTAGCCAACCATTTCAATTCCAAGTCACACTCCCACACTCACATGTCTGTCCCTGGCCTTGTGTACTATCCCACCCAGACCACCCGCAAATTGGAGGAACAGCACCTTATTTTCTGTCTGGGCACTCTCCAGCCAGAGTTTTCTGCTTTCTACTAAACCTGCTCACCTCCCCCTTTCCTGTCTTTTTTTTCAGTTATCCCCCTCTTCCCTCTCACCCATCCAGCCATCCCTTCTCCCCCTCATTGCTGCTGTCCTCCTTCCTTTCTCTACCTATCGTCTCTTTTCCTTCCCCCCCCCTTTCTGCCCCCGCCCCACTATTTTGTTCAGACAATTGTTGGCATTTTCTCATATCTTGATGAAGGGGTCAAGCCCGAGATGTTGGTTATGTATCTCTGCCTTTGCTACATAAAGGACACTACTTTACCTGCTGAGCTTCTCCAGCATTTTGTGTTTTTACTTCAACAACGGTGTCTACAGAATTTTATGATTTACATTACTGAATGGCAGAATAGGCGTGAGAGGCCTAGAGGCTTCAAGGCCTGCTCTGATTTTCTTGCTTCTTTATGATTTCCCCATCTTTGCTATTACAAAGTCAAACTTTTACTTAAAAAAACCCACAGCTTTTTACATTTCTTTCGGATTAGTGATCTTTGTGACAAGGTTAACAACAAAATATATCCTCCCAGGCTTAAACAGTAAACTCTACAGGCGCTATGATTGTAGTGCAATACACAACAGTGCTGGAGAGACTCAGCAGGTCACACAGCCTCTACAGGAAACAAAGGAATATATGTTTTGGGCCTGAGCCCTTTGTCAAGGTTGTCTTAAGTGACAGAGTATATAGATATGTTTATGGGAAATAACTTGGGAAAGGTTTGGTAGAGTAGGTCAGATACAAACACTTTAAAACAAATCTTATTTAAAATACTGGAGCTCTGCTATTGCTAGACATGTCAGGGCCTCAGAGCCTTTGCAAGAGCTTTGGAGAGTGCCCAAGAGACTTCACTAATGGATTGTTGTTTATTAAAAGACAACAGGTGAAAGAGATTGTCGGAGCCGCTTCTGTCTGGAGCTGAACTTGTTGTTCTAAGAGGGTCATGTGGTTTTGCAAGCAGAGAGGGTCAAACAGGCTTTCTCTCAGAGAGAGATCAGTTCTACAGTGTTACAGTCAGCAACAGCAGCTGGGACTGGAAAAGGACAAGCTGGCAAGCTTGTGGAAAACCCACGTGGAAGACGGGTTGTAGGTGCTTGATTCAGCCTCGTCAAGACCCTTGTGGTTCTTGCAAGAGGAGAGGACTGGCTGTCTAATGTTTCACTTGGAATAAGAGAAACAAAAAGGAACTCTGGGGTGACCTGAAAGAAAGAGGTTATCATTTGGAGAACCCTGATGGGGCATGTTTCAAGACACTGAAGTGGCTGATGGAAGTACATGTGGATGTCTCTCTTAAAACCAACAAGAACCTTCCTGAGTGGTAACATAGGAACATAGGAAGTAGGAACAGGAGTAGGCCAAAAGTGGCCCATCGGGCCTGCTCCGCCATTCAATACGATCATGGCTGATCTAATTTATGGCCGAACTCCACCTACCTGCCTTGTCCCCATATCCCCTAATTCCTCTATCATGTAAAAATTTATCTAACCGAATTTTAAATAGGTTTAATGAGGCAGCCTCAACCACTTCCCTGGTTAGAGAATTCCAAACATTCACTACTCTCTGGGAAAAACTATTTTTCCTCATCTCTGTCCTAAATCTACTGCCCCAAATCTTGAGACTGTGTCCTCTCGTTTTAGTTTCCCCGGCCAGCTCAAAAAACCCTCCTACATCTATCCTATCCATACCCTTCATAATCCTATATGTTTCTATAAGATCTCCTCTCATTCTTCTGAACTCGAGCGAATACAATCCTAGATGATTTAATCTTTCATCATAAGTCAACCCCTTCATCCCAGGGATCAACCTAGTAAACCTCCTCTGGACCGTCTCCAAAGCCAGTATATCCTTCCTCAAATATGGAGACCAGAACTGGACACAGTACTCCAGGTGCGGTCTCACCAGTACCTTATACAGTTGCAACATTACCTCCCTACTCCTGAATTCAATTCCTCTAGCGATGAAGGCCAACATTCCATTTGCCTTCTTAATAACCTGCTGCACCTGCAACCTAACTTTTTGCGATTCATGCACAAGCCCTCCCAAGTCCCTCTGCACAATAGCATGCTGTAGTTTTTCACCCTTTAAATAATATTCAGCTTTTTTTTTCTTGCCAAAGTGGATAACCTCACACTTACTAACATTGTACTCCATCTACCAGACCTTTGCCCACTCATCCAGCTTAACTATATCCCTCTGCAGACTCTACACATCCTCATTACAATTTGCTCTTCCACTCAATTTGGTGTCATCCGCAAACTTGGCTACATCACATTTTGTCCCCTCCTCCAAGTCATCAATGTAAATGATGAACAGTTGTGGGCCGAACACTGACCCCTGCGGCACCCCACTTACCACTCTCTGCCAACCTGAAAAACTCCCATTTATCCCAACTCTCTGCCTCCTGTCAGACAACCAATTTTCAATCCAGGCCAATATACTTCCCCGGACTCCACTTTCCATTTATCTTTCAAGCACCAAAGCCTGCTGAACTTTATAAGTGTTAACTTTTGTGCACAGTATAAGAATTGCCTGCAACCAGTGAACTTGGAGGAATGAGGAGTGAGATTGGACTGTGAATCAAATAATTTTTCTGAACTTACACACACATTACATACACGTGCGCTTAGAATTAGAAGGGGGTTAAGTTAGGTTAGTTAAGTCAATAGTGATAAGTTAAAGTGTGATTCTGTTTTCATGTTTAAAGATAATTAAAAGGAACTTTTGTTTAAGTAACCATTTCTCTTGGTGAATATCTATTGCTGCTGGGTTTATGGGTCCTCTGGGCTCATAATACTTACCACGATCATTTTGATCTTCTGGAACATTTTATGTGACAAGTTGCTGACACAATGGGAAGGGGATTGTGGTCTCTGGGCATCCTGAGGCTTAAACTGACTAAATGCTCATTAGCCAAGCAGATTGAAGGGTTGCAACATGAAAACTGAACAGACTGTGGACGAGTTTAATGTTACTTTGGACATTAAGCAGAGATGAAAAGATTCAAATAAAAGTTGGGTACAGAGAGAGAGAAAGTGAGAGATAGAGGAAAACAAAAAGGAGAATAAAATATAAGTATTTTAATCCCCCCCCAAAAAAACTTGAAGGTAGTTGGCATGGTAATTATAATGGTTAATTTTCAGTGATTGGGAGTAGTGACAACTTGTGTTTTTAAAACGGTTCTTACACTTGCAGTGAGTTCATCTGACTTAACTTTCTCCGGTGAGCAACTCTATCTGCAGAACAGGTGCAAAAGCTTATTGGTGTTCAATGCACTTCAGTAGGAGGGTGGAATGGAAGGGACAGTGAAACTTGCAGAGTTTTAATGTCCAGGTTTAATCACACAGTCAGCTTTGCCTGAAACTACTGGGGCATTTGCACACTAAATAATGGTGTTCACCATTGGTTTTGACAACGACCTTTGGTTCAGTAATTCAGAAAAGTGGCTGAAACAAAAATCCAAACAATTCATCTTTGATTATTATTGATACATTCCAAACCCTCCGAAAAGAATAAGTTCTCCTTTCTCATAATTCTGCAAAATAACTGAACATGGTATGCTGTATTTGTCAACTTGCGAATTTCTCCTCTTTTAATTAAATATTCCTCTGTTCTTTTCTATTGCTTTTGGCTGTCTGCTAGTTAAATTCATTGTGTAACATTTCAATGCCATTCCACTCCCAATCTAACTAGTATCAAAAGCAATAGAAAGTTAGGAAGAATAAAGTACAATTAAATGACAATATGCTCATTCTTTGAATATCTTGCACCAAATTCTTTGAATTTCCTTTATGAATAATTGGATGAATGTCGATTTTGCCGATGCTATTTCTGTGAATTTTAGATACGAGTTTGATCTTCCCATTTGTTCCAGCCTGATTGATTAATCACACAACCTGCTTGTCTGTGAAGAAAAAGCCTCTGGTTCTGACCTCATGCAATTAAGCACTAAGTACTGTAATTTGGGTGATATCGCCAATGCCAGAAAGTAGCTCATCAACGATATATTGGAAGAACCCCCTGCTGCGGCTCGACATTCATGTAGAATCTCTGACAGTATCCGCTTCCCAGCTAAAAATATTCATTGATAAGGTAAAAACGACCATGTAATCTGACAATGCATAAGGTAGAAGGGAGACAGAATAAAGACCCAGGACTGATTCTTTTTAACATTAAATTGCAAGGCATGCACATAGAAACACAAAATAAGAGCAGCCCTCTTCCGTACGGGTGCCATTTCCCTGTGAAGATTTTGATTAAATAATACATGCCTCATATAAAAGCGTCAAAGGCCAACCTTGTACTATGTGATTAGGAGAGATAAGCAGACATTCTTAAAGCTGTGATTATTGTAATTAGCTCAAAGTGTCAATTGAGTTCAAACGATGACACTTGTAAAGTGTTACTAAGGCATTTATTATCCTTATAAACAGTTATGCCTCCTGTTTCCAGTGCAAAAAAACAGACAAGGTTCTTCGTATTATTAAACAATCCTTTTTAAAGCATGGAGCTATTTATTTCATACATTTTTTTTAAATTCTAATAACATTCCTTCAATTTTAATGGGGGTTGAAAGGGCACCCCCCAAACTGTTCACCTCCTTTAGCATAGCTGTGGTGAGATGAACTTTAATATCTCACTGACGTGTGTGAAATTTAGAAACATTTTAACCAAAATTAAAATGTAAAAAAGGCAAAAGTCAGAAAAAGGTAAAAGACAATGGAAATTTTGTAAGTTCCTCACACCTGAGTACGCAAGAAAGAAAGAATTATTTGGATTAATATAATACTTCAGGCCATTTTGTCAAGGTCTCCAAGCACTTCACACAACTGAAGAGATTTCTTGATTGGTAAATTAACATTTTGTTTTAGTTGTCACATCATTATTTTTTTTTTCTCTGGGAATAAGAAAAGAGCTTGAACGTCTATTTAAATGTCCAGCGGTATGGAAAATAAATCTTGCAGGATATGTGCTCTCTATAATAGAGCAATGATCTATTTTAATGATAATTTGGGGTCTATGGTGCAGAGTCCCAGAGGCAATATTCCTTTGATCAAGAACAGATCATTGACAATGTCAAGGCTATTCCTTTTAAAGTACTCAGCATCATTTATATTGATTTTAATTTTTCTTCCCTTCAGGCAGCTTCAGTTTTTCACTGGTACAGTTACGGTAAATGGGAAAACTGAGCAGAAGTTGCTGGAACTATTCAACAGATCAGGCAGAAGGCCATTTCATGCCAGGCCTCTGCCTTGAGTCCGGCTGCAGGAATGCATGGAAAACTAAGAACTTACTTTTCAGACAGCAGCCCTAAAAGGTCGCTCCAGCATCCCATTCATATCCAGAGGCGCCTTGTAGTGCCCTCTGGATCCAATGGAGGTAAGGCGACAGGTGCCGTAGCGCCACCTGCCATCAATACGCAGCAGAACAATGGCCATCTTCCCTACCCATAATCCCCTAGGCAGCTGGAACCGCGCTGTGGCTTTTAGCTGCAGAGAGCTGAAGTGGCCAGGTGTGGCTGTCCCAGCCCGCACTGGCCAGCCCCTCACGGCTCCTGCTACCCCCACGGCCCCCCCCCCCCGGACAGGTCCCGCTGCCCCGCCACCCCTGACTTGGAGGGGGGAGGGGTGAGTGGGGAGATGGGTCGGGGGCGGACGGCATCATCAGCCCGCCCCTAAACAGCGGCTTAGCCTGCCTGTGCATTCAGATTGATCGGTGGAACGCTGCTCTCCGCCGATTAACCCTCTCCGAGAGGGGTTGGATTTTGCAGCTCAGAGACGGCCGCAGCACATTCAGAGAGATACGTGGTTATGTGTTTTGGCAGAAGTTTTCTGCCATTACATTTGGAGTTTTTCACTTATCTGAAAGAGCCTACAGAGAGAAGCAGAGCTCAATATTTTTAGGTGAATGATTTTCTGCTGCTTCCATTGATAAGTCTCCAAGTCATTTCTTTCACTCTTGTCCGATTGAAACATGGACATAATTGGAGTAGGTAATCAACACCTTCTGCCCACAACACCTTTTAATGAAACCTGTAGAGCTCGTCGAAAGAATCAAAGACTTGTTGATCCAAACCAAGGCTTTTATTAGCAAAAGACCGGAGCTCTTCACAGGTGGCCGACCAGTCCGGAATGATCCGACCTGGCTAGGGCCCAGACAGTAGGCGTGGCTTAGCTCTCAGCCAATCACAGTAAGCACAGTCATTACACTCTAGATACTATAACTATATACATTGGTGATAGGTCTGTACTATCACAAAACCATAGCTCACCCTTTAACAGTGCACTACACAAAAGTCCTGGAGAAACTCAGCTGGTCACATAACATCTATAGGAAGTAAAGGGTAACCTTTTCTGTTTGAGCAAAGAAAGTTGAGAGGTGACTTAATAGAGGTCTACAAGATTAGGAGTGGCATATATGTTTTTTTACATAGAATTCATGGTTTTTTGCCGTTCAAAATTTTCCCCTACCTTCCAGAGTGGCCGTTCACACACAAACGTCCTCAACTTGAAATCTCCGTTTCCTTACGTGAGTTTACACTGAATTGCGCAAGTGAGGTAAGAGGCGGGACTTGGAAATAAGTGCTATTCATTAGCCCATTGTTGTGAGCCACCTGCAATTCAGTTTAGACCGCAGGCAGTCCGCAATAATGTGTAGAGGTGAGGAAGGTAAATTTTAGGAATGGGTATGAGTCACTCATGCCATTCCGATCTTCTTACACAGACTGCATTCTGAGACTTTGGAAATAATTTTCCGGAATGCAGTGGCTGTGTAAAAAATGTAACAGACGAGGCAAAGAAAGTCAGCACCTTTTTCCCAGAGCAGGAATGGAAAGCAGCAGAGGACAAAATGATGGGAGGGAAGTTTAGGGGAGACATCAAGGGTAGGTTTTTTAACACAGCGACTTGTGGGTGCCTGGAATGCTTTGCCAAAGGTAATAGTGGAGGCTGGAACAATTGGGGCATTTAAAAAACTCTTAGGCAGTCACATGAATGGAAGAAAAATAGTGTTATCAGGTAGGAAGGGTTTTGTTTTTTGATTGGTAGGTTCATATATATGGGTGGGCCGAGGGCCTATACGATTCTGTAATATTCTATGTTATGTTTTGGGCCTGAGCCTTACATCAAGGTATGAGCAAAATCAAAAGCGTAGAAATGTAAGGGGAACTCAGCAGGTCCCATAGCATGCATTGGAGATAAATATATATAACTGATGTTTCGGGCTTCAAGGTTTGAATAAAAACCAGGCAGATGCCTGAATTAAAAGCCTGGGAAGAAGGAAAGAAAATGCAAGCAGGTGCCTGAACAAAAAAGGTGGTGGGGGAGTAGGAGAGGATGGAGGAAGGGCTGGGGGAGGAGTACAGGCTGACTGGTAAGAGGACATAGGGGATTAAGGTGGTAAAAGTAAAAATAGCTAAGAAGTGATGGGGAGGGAAGGAGGGATAACTCTTAGAATGGAGAGGGAAAGGCAGGGGGTGGAGAGCTGGAGGAAATAAGACATAGGAATATGGGAAGGGAGGGACTTGTAGAAGGGAGAGACTTGTAGGAGGGCTTTAACAAAAGCCCTTCATTAATGTTCATGCTGTCTTGTTGGAGAGTGCCCAGACTGGAATATTTGGTGTTGCTCCTCCATTTTGTGGGGGGGGGGGGGGGCTTAGTCAATGTCACTTTTCTTTTCTAACTTCAAATCCCTCGATTCCTTTAATGGGTAGAAAATTCCAAAGAAACCTTATTCTCATTAAGAAAAACCTTCTCATTTCTATCCTGAATGGTACAGAGGGGAAAAATCCTTTTTATTTTAAGGCAGTGAGGCTTTGTTTTAGCATCTCAGCCATGAGGAACAAGGACCCTTAAATACCTTTCTATACACTTAAGTGTAGTATAGAGCGCGTCGAAAGAGCCAAAGACTTGTTGATCCAAACCAAGGCTTTTATTAACTAAAAGACTGGAGCATATCACAAGTAGGTCGACCAGTCCAGAATGACCTGGTCTGGCTAGGAGCAATCCTTTAAGACCTGCCAGTAGGTGTGGCTACACTCTCAGCCAATCACAGTCATCCTACACTACCATCTGTACCTATACACATTGGTGATAGAATCTGTACTCTCAAATGTAGTAGGTTTTTTTTTAATGCCTTTGACTTAGTTCATCTCTGATAACATTCAATTCTATTTTTAAAGCAACTTTAATACAGAATTATAAAACAATATGATGAGATACAAGGCTATTTGACCAAAAACTCGGGCAAAGGGATAAGTTTCAAGAAGAAACATAAAATCAGAATACAGGTAAGGAGGGGAGGAGGTGTAGGAATATGGTGTCAAAGGCTTCACTGCTGAAGGCGTCACAGGTGGATCAATTAAATGTCATGTGATCAGAATGAGTGGAAATATGTTGCAGGAGGAAGGGATGTTGGTGATGTGAAGGGGCTAGCTGGATGATAACTGAAAACTTTTAAAAGGGAATTTTGAAATTGGGGAATTTAAAAAATATTAACGGACATGGATTAGTGAAGAAAAGTGCCAGCGAGAGAAAATGTGAGGACAATATTCATCTTATTGAATAATTAAGCTACTGTGAGCCCACAGAAACGTACAAAATTAGGTTTGGCAAAATTCCTCCAAGGCGTCCGAAAGAGCTTTGTACAATAATTATATTTTAGAGCTGTATATTTTTGATGCGCACATCATTTCATTGCAGGAGATTGGGAATAGTTTGCCATGAGAGGCAATTGATTGACAAGCCAGTGCATCTTTTAAAGGAATATCCTCTCCTTCAATCACATGTGCAGTGTTCGGGGCAGATCTAACAGCCCAACGAGAGGCTTGTTGGGTGCCAAACCTTCCCAACTGTGTGAAGCAATCACATCCTTGAAGTCAGAGCTCCAATTTCAGGTGACACAGAGTGAATGGGCAAGTGATGATTTGGGATTAATTTCAGCATTTTCTGACCAAAACAGGTTGATTGAGGTTTTATGCATGAATATTAACTATGAATTAGGAGGCAAATTAAAAGCCAGTTTCTGTCGAGCTAATCTGCTCTATACTCAGTCTAAACTTTTATGAGTTAACAAACTGAATACCACTGAATGTTGATGATGGGGGATTCAGTGATGGTAATACCACTGAATGTTGATGATGGGGGATTCAGTGATGGTAATACCACTGAATGTTGATGATGGGGATTCAGTGATGGTTATACCACTGAATGTTGATGATGGGGGATTCAGTGATGGTAATACCACTGAATGTTGATGATGGGGATTCAGTGATGGTAATACCACTGAATGTAGATGATGGGGATTCAGTGATGGTAATACCACTGAATGTTGATGATGGGGGATTCAGTGATGGTTATACCACTGAATGTTGATGATGGGGGATTCAGTGATGGTAATACCACTGAATGTAGATGATGGGGATTCAGTGATGGTAATACCACTGAATGTAGATGATGGGGATTCAGTGATGGTAATACCACTGAATGTAGATGATGGGGATTCAGTGATGGTAATACCACTGAATGTTGATGATGGGGATTCAGTGATGGTAATACCACTGAATGTTGATGATGGGGATTCAGTGATGGTTATACCACTGAATGTTGATGATGGGGGATTCAGTGATGGTAATACCACTGAATGTTGATGATGGGGATTCAGTGATGGTAATACCACTGAATGTTGATGATGGGGATTCAGTGATGGTTATACCACTGAATGTTGATGATGGGGGATTCAGTGATGGTAATACCACTGAATGTTGATGATGGGGATTCAGTGATGGTAATACCACTGAATGTAGATGATGGGGATTCAGTGATGGTAATACCACTGAATGTTGATGATGGGGGATTCAGTGATGGTTATACCACTGAATGTTGATGATGGGGGATTCAGTGATGGTAATACCACTGAATGTAGATGATGGGGATTCAGTGATGGTAATACCACTGAATGTAGATGATGGGGATTCAGTGATGGTAATACCACTGAATGTAGATGATGGGGATTCAGTGATGGTAATACCACTGAATGTTGATGATGGGGATTCAGTGATGGTAATACCACTGAATGTTGATGATGGGGATTCAGTGATGGTTATACCACTGAATGTTGATGATGGGGGATTCAGTGATGGTAATACCACTGAATGTTGATGATGGGGATTCAGTGATGGTAATACCACTGAATGTTGATGATGGGGATTCAGTGATGGTAATACCACTGAATGTAGATGATGGGGATTCAGTGATGGTAATACCACTGAATGTTGATGATGGGGGATTCAGTGATGGTAATACCACTGAATGTTGATGATGGGGATTCAGTGATGGTTATACCACTGAATGTTGATGATGGGGGATTCAGTGATGGTAATACCACTGAATGTTGATGATGGGGATTCAGTGATGGTAATACCACTGAATGTAGATGATGGGGATTCAGTGATGGTAATACCACTGAATGTTGATGATGGGGGATTCAGTGATGGTTATACCACTGAATGTTGATGATGGGGGATTCAGTGATGGTAATACCACTGAATGTAGATGATGGGGATTCAGTGATGGTAATACCACTGAATGTAGATGATGGGGATTCAGTGATGGTAATACCACTGAATGTAGATGATGGGGATTCAGTGATGGTAATACCACTGAATGTTGATGATGGGGATTCAGTGATGGTAATACCACTGAATGTTGATGATGGGGATTCAGTGATGGTAATACCACTGAATGTTGATGATGGGGATTCAGTGATGGTAATACCACTGAATGTAGATGATGGGGATTCAGTGATGGTAATACCACTGAATGTTGATGATGGGGATTCAGTGATGGTTATACCACTGAATGTAGATGATGGGGATTCAGTGATGGTAATACCACTGAATGTTGATGATGGGGATTCAGTGATGGTTATACCACTGAATGTAGATGATGGGGATTCAGTGATGGTAATACCACTGAATGTTGATGATGGGGGATTCAGTGATGGTAATACCACTGAATGTTGATGATGGGGATTCAGTGATGGTAATACCACTGAATGTTGATGATGGGGGATTCAGTGATGGTAATACCACTGAATGTAGATGATGGGGATTCAGTGATGGTAATACCACTGAATGTTGATGATGGGGGATTCAGTGATGGTAATACCACTGAATGTTGATGATGGGGATTCAGTGATGGTAATACCACTGAATGTTGATGATGGGGGATTCAGTGATGGTTATACCACTGAATGTTGATGATGGGGGATTCAGTGATGGTAATACCACTGAATGTAGATGATGGGGATTCAGTGATGGTAATACCACTGAATGTTGATGATGGGGGATTCAGTGATGGTAATACCACTGAATGTTGATGATGGGGATTCAGTGATGGTAATACCACTGAATGTTGATGATGGGGATTCAGTGATGGTAATACCACTGAATGTTGATGATGGGGGATTCAGTGATGGTAATACCACTGAATGTAGATGATGGGGATTCAGTGACGGTAATACCACTGAATGTTGATGATGGGGGATTCAGTGATGGTAATAGCACTGAATGTTGATGATGGGGATTCAGTGATGGTAATACCACTGAATGTTGATGATGGGGATTCAGTGATGGTAATACCACTGAATGCTGATGATGGGGATTCAGTGATGGTAATACCACTGATGGTGGTGATGTAGAGTCCTTTGTTTTGTTCTCTACACTTACATCACCTTTGTTGACCTCACCAAAGCCTTCGACACCGTGAGCAGGAAAGGGCTTTGGCAAATACTAGAGCGCATCGGATGTCCCCCAAAGTTCCTCAACATGATTATCCAACTGCACGAAAACCAACAAGGTCGGGTCAGATACAGCAATGAGCTCTCTGAACCCTTCTCCATTAACAATGGCGTGAAGCAAGGCTGTGTTCTCGCACCAACCCTCTTTTCAATCTTCTTCAGCATGATGCTGAACCAAGCCATGAAAGACCCCAACAATGAAGACGCTGTTTACATCCGGTACCGCACGGATGGCAGTCTCTTCAATCTGAGGCGCCTGCAAGCTCACACCAAGACACAAGAGAAACTTGTCCGTGAACTACTCTTTGCAGATGATGCCGCTTTAGTTGCCCATTCAGAGCCAGCTCTTCAGCTCTTGACGTCCTGCTTTGCGGAAACTGCCAAAATGTTTGGCCTGGAAGTCAGCCTGAAGAAAACTGAGGTCCTCCATCAGCCAGCTCCCCACCATGACTACCAGCCCCCCCACATCTCCATCGGGCACACAAAACTCAAAACGGTCAACCAGTTTACCTATCTCGGCTGCACCATTTCATCAGATGCAAGGATCGACAATGAGATAGACAACAGACTCGCCAAGGCAAATAGCGCCTTTGGAAGACTACACAAAAGAGTCTGGAAAAACAACCAACTGAAAAACCTCACAAAGATAAGCGTATACAGAGCCGTTGTCATACCCACACTCCTGTTCGGCTCCGAAACATGGGTCCTCTACCGGCACCACCTACGGCTCCTAGAACGCTTCCACCAGCGTTGTCTCCGCTCCATCCTCAACATCCATTGGAGCGCTCACACCCCTAACGTCGAGGTACTCGAGATGGCAGAGGTCGACAGCATCGAGTCCACGCTGCTGAAGATCCAGCTGCGCTGGATGGGTCACGTCTCCAGAATGGAGGACCATCGCCTTCCCAAGATCGTATTATATGGCGAGCTCTCCACTGGCCACCGTGACAGAGGTGCACCAAAGAAAAGGTACAAGGACTGCCTAAAGAAATCTCTTGGTGCCTGCCACATTGACCACCGCCAGTGGGCTGATAACGCCTCAAACCGTGCATCTTGGCGCCTCACAGTTTGGCGGGCAGCAGCCTCCTTTGAAGAAGACCGCAGAGCCCACCTCACTGACAAAAGGCAAAGGAGGAAAAACCCAACACCCAACCCCAACCAACCAATTTTCCCTTGCAACCGCTGCAATCGTGTCTGCCTGTCCCGCATCGGACTGGTCAGCCACAAACGAGCCTGCAGCTGACGTGGACTTTTTACCCCCTCCATAAATCTTCGTCCGCGAAGCCAAGCCAAAGAATACCACTGAATGTTGATGATGGGGATTCAGTGATGGTAATACCACTGAATGTTGATGATGGGGATTCAGTGATGGTAATACCACTGAATGTTGATGATGGGGATTCAGTGATGGTAATACCACTGAATGAATGTTGATAATGGGTAACTCTTTGGTTCTCAAAAGCTCAACTCTTTTATCTCATGAAGTGTAACCAAAACTTTTTTTTCTATATTACATAGTTTTTTTTACATTTTGCTCTTTATATATCTATAAAATCTTTTCTTGAGTACAGTTTTTTTA
Organism: Narcine bancroftii; assembly: GCF_036971445.1. NCBI lineage: Eukaryota > Metazoa > Chordata > Chondrichthyes > Torpediniformes > Narcinidae > Narcine > Narcine bancroftii. The sequence continues at coordinate 27,658,264 of NC_091470.1, forward strand.
TTGCACTACCTGGCCTACAGGTAAAATAATCTTAGGGATGTATCTTTTGTACTCTGACAATAAATCCAAACTTGGAGAAGGAGAATGGAGATGCAAGGAGAAGTGGAATCAGGAGGAGAAACAATAGTTCTGACCTCATAAGTGCAGCAGGATGACGTGTGCTGGGGAGCGGGGTGGGGGTGGGGGTGGGGGGGTGGGGGAGAGCGGAATCCCTTTTTGGCACTGTTAGGACTGCCCCAAACACAGCCCATTAGTTATAAGAGAAAGATCCCAGTTGGAAAATCTTAACCTTCCTTGATGCTTCTTGGGATTTCAGACTGAGTTCTATCCCCAAGTATATTCAAAAGAGATACTGATTTTTGTTCCCTTCATTATTAAGGGATAAGGAATTAATGAGGGAAAACACCAGAGAGAAAAAGTTCAGGTGTAATCTCACTGAATATTGGAGCAGACATCTAGATTCAATGACTTGTTCCAGCTTTGATTTCTTGTTTTTATACAAGGACGAGCATTTAGCTGTGAATGAGATTTGATCCAGGGTGCCACATGAAAGACACTTGACAGCACAATGCTACCTTTCTTCCCCACCTGTTCTATCATATTTGTAAGGGTGCCTGACTGTTTTATGTTAATTTGGAAACATCTCTTTGACTCCATAGATCGGAATTGCAAGAGCGTTCCAATTTAATTTTAACAATTCAGCAAAGTAGAAGATCCTTCTGGCCTATGAAGCCAGTGCAGCCCAATTACACTCAACTAACCTACCAATCCCATTCGGTTTGGACAGTTGGAGGAACCAGATCACCCAGAGGAAATCCACATGGATTATGGAGAGAACATACAAAGAAGTCAGCGTTGGGTTTGAAAACTCAGGACACTGCCACTGTTATAGAATTGCTCTAACAGCAGCATTTTCCTTATTGTTCAAATTTTTGGAGTAAAAAAAAATTGACATACAGCATGGTAACAGGCCCCTCTGGCCCGTAACACTGCTGCTCAAATACCCAAATTAATCTAAAACCCCCATACATTTTAAAAAGTGGGAGGAAACCAAAGCACCCAGAGGAAACCTACTAGACACAGAGGGAACATACAAACTCCCTACAGTTTCTTTTTCATTCATCCGGAAGGCTGTGGTTCAAGGAGTAATAGCCCTGGCGTAGCACTATTCCTATGTGGGCTTTGCAATAGAACATTTTTGTTTTATCAATCACTAACCCACCAAGGTCCCAAGATATTCATCTTGGTTTCAAATAGTATCCCACACATATCTGGACTCCACGTCCGTGATACAGGCAGCACAGACCATCGATGCCAGAACTCTTACATCTCTATTTAACGTGCCAAAGTAAACCAATCTGAGTGTATACTGTCTGTGAAATTTGGGACTGGGAATTTGCTGTATATAGGTCGATAATCATTGAAATGATTATCCATTCCATAAGCTCTTCCAACATTAGGCTTCCCACCATTCCTTTTTATGACCCTTAATTCACTCGCGTCATGACCTCAACTCCCCCAACCTGATTGGGTCCCTGCCCTCCAATAGCTGTGAGTGATTAGATTAATGCTTTATTCTACCCTGATAGAAGTCTATGGTTTTTGTCACCTACCTACAGGAAAGATGTCAACAGCAAAAAAGTGCATAGTGATAACTTGGAAATGGAAGCAATGGTACATAGAAATGAACAAGTGTATTTATGCTTTATTTGAACAAATTTGGGAAACGTGCATAGAGTATATTAGAAGCTGCCAATTTCAGTCCTCCATCTCTTGACATAATAAGTTACAATTATAAAAAAATAATTAAATATGAAATATTGGATGACTATTTATTTTTCTTTTCTCTTTTTTTTCTGTTCTTCTATTGTTCTTTTAATTTCTTTTTCCTTTTTCTTTCATTTCTTGCTTTAAGTTATAGGGGGTGGGGAGGGTGGGGGGAAGAGGGGAAAATGAAAATGTCACTGTGTATATTTTAATGCTGAATATTTGTACATATTGTTACTAACGTGGTTCGCTGTGAAGTATTAAATAAAAAAAAAAAAATAAGATTGAAATAGAGCAGTGAATCGATTAGGTCTTTATTCCCTGCAGTGTCGGAGAATTGGGGGGGGAGGTAGATTTGATAGAGGCATAGTTCGGGAAAATGTATGCAGAATTTTTTACGTTTGAGGTTGGGTGAGATAAGAATAAGTGGACATTGGTGAAAGGTGAAAGGTGAAATATTTAAAGGCAATATTAGGGGGAATTGCTTCACTCGAAGGGTGGTGAGAGCATGGAATAAACTGCCCAGCAATGATGATGGATTCAAGTTTGATGCCAACATAAAAATAGTGATAGGATAGGTGCATGGACGGGAGGAGTATTGATGGCTATAGTCTGAATGCAGATTGATGGGACCTGGCAGAAAAATAGTTTGGCCTGGACTAGATGGGCAAAAGTTCCCCACAGGAGGTTAGGAAAAAAGGTGGAGGCATTAGGTATAAATAAGGAGGTAGTGAAATGGATTCAGCAATGGTTGGATGGGAGGTGTCAGAGAGTAGTGGTAGAAAATTGTTTGTCCAATTGGAGGCCGGTGACTAGTGGAGTTCCTCAGGGATCGGTCCTGGGTCCACTATTGTTTGTTATATATATTAACGATCTGGAAGTAGGGGTGGAGAATTGGATAAGCATGTTTGCGGATGATACAAAGATCGGTGGTGTTGTGGACAGTGAGGTAGATTACCGTAGATTAAAAGGTGATTTAGGAAGGCTGGAGGTGTGGGCTGAGAAATGGCTGATGGAATTTAATACAGATAAGTGTGAGGTGTTACATTTTGGAAAGGCATATCTAAATAGGTCATATACATTAAATGGTAGGCTTTTGAGATGTGCAGAGCAACAAAGGGATTTAGGAGTTCTGGTAAATAGTACCCTCAAGGCTGATACTCAGGTAGATGGTGTGGTGAAGAAGGCATTTGGAATGTTGGCCTTCATAAATCGGAGTATTGAATTCAAGAGTAGGGAGGTTATGATGAAATTGTACAAGACATTGGTGAGGCCAAATTTGGAGTACTGCGTACTGTTTTGGTCTCCAAATTATAGGAAAGATATAAACAAAATAGAGAGAGTGCAGAGAAGGTTCACGAGAATGTTGACAGGATTTCAGGGTCTGAGTTACAGGGAAAGGTTGTGCAGACTGGGGCTTTTTTCTCTGGAGCATAGAAGATTGAGGGGGGACTTGATAGAGGTGTTTAAGATTTTAAAAGGGACAGACAGAGTAAATGTGGATAGGCTTTTTAAATTAAGAGTGGGGGAGATTCAAACGAGAGGGCATGGTTTAAGATTGAAGGGGGAAAATTATAAGGGGAAATTTCTTTACGCAAAGGGTGGTAGGGATGTGGAATGAGCTTCCGACAGACGTGGTCGAGGCGGGATCATTGGTTACATTTAAGGAAAGACTGGATAGTTGCATGGATAGGAGAGGACTGGAGGGGTATGGACTGGGTGCTGGTCAGTGGGTCTAGGAGGGTGGGGATTTGCTACGGCATGGACTAGTAGGGCCGAACTGGCCTGTTCTGTGCTGTAAGTGTTTATATGGTTATATGGTTATAAGGGCCTGTTCCTGTGCCATAGTGCTCTAGGTGTCTATGCATTGGAAATGATTTAAACTCTCTTTTTGAAAAAAAAACATGCAAGATAAGAAAGGAAATTAAACAGATATAGAAGAGGTGCTGGAAGAAAGCTTCGGAGCTTATTCACTGCTGACCTGAGAATAAACTGCTGGATTTCACAACAAAATGGGTGCTTGTGAGAGCTTTGCTCTGGGACTGAAATACAAGAACCTCCAGTCACTTTTCCTCAAATATGCATGTTGTTAAACAAGAACATCTGCAGACACTGGGGTCAAGTGCAGTGCACAAAAGTGCTGGAGAAACTCAGCAGGTCACCCAGCATCCATGGGAAATAAAAAGCGACCATTCCTGACAAAGGGTTCAAGCCCGAGCCGTTGGTCACTTTTTTTTTTACTCCTATGGGTCCTGCTGAATTACTCCAGCACTTCACTGTGTTGCCCTTAGAGCATGTGTATTTTTTCCACGTGAATTCAGTTTGCTATTAAAAAAAAGGATCTTTTTTGTCTTATAATGTATTTTCAATTTATTGGTTGAGGGTTGTAAGAGAAATGGAAAAAAAATCATCCTATTCTAATTCAAAAATTGTCCATCTCCTTTGATTTCTCCCTTTCATTTTGATCTCAGTTGAATAAGACATTGAAATGCTCACTTTACCTCCTGCTTTTGTATCCGCCTGACAACTGCTGAGTGCCCTGGTTCGTATGCAGGTCTGAGAGGAATGTGTTTTATTTTCAATCTCGTCACAGGTGTAGAGCTTTTTACAACTTCAAATGAAAGGCCTCCAGGGGTGACATTTACCTATATTTAACTTTGTATCAATGTGTTTCCTTGTTTGTATAAATAGCACACTAACAACATTCTGCGAATGAAGATCACATGCAGCAGATGTGCTCAATTAAGAGTTTATGAGAATTTATTTAACAAATAAGTCAAATAATGAGCAAAAGGGGATCAAGCATTGTTTTCCATCAGCTGGAATATGGCACATTATTACTTTAATGGAAGCCCCTTCTGAAAGCTTTTCTTTTCTTATTTGCCATAAGAATTTGCAATTAGCTCCTGATGGCATGTTGCTGAAGAAATTCTACCCCAGAATGTCTGCAGTTTTGTACATGATTTTACAAACCTTACCAGACCCACTTAACGAAAACTTGTTTCAAGATGTCTGTTACGAGCCCAGAGGACCCCAAAACCCAGCAGCAATAGATATTCACCAAATGGTTACTTAAACAAAAGTTGCTTTTAATTATCTTTATACATTAAAATAGAATCGCACTTTAACTTATCATTATTGACTTAACTAATCTAACTTAGCCCCCTTCTAATTCTAAGTGCACGTGTGTGCAATGTGTGTGTAAGTTCTTTGGTTGATAGTCTAATCTCAGTTCTCATTGCTCCAAGTTCACTGGTTGCAGGAAATTCTTATACTGTACACTGAATTTAACGTTTATAAAATTCACCAGACTTTGGTGCTTGAAAGGTAAATGGTTACCGCTCAGGAAGGTTCTTGTCGGTTGTCAGAGAGAGATTTTGTACATTTACTTCCATCAGCCACTTCAGCGTCTTGCCCCCTCAGGGTTCTCTAGGTGATAACCTCTTTCTTTCAGGTCACCACAGAGTTCCTTTTGGTCTCTCTTATTTCAAGTGAAACATTAGACAGCCTGTCTTCTCCTCTTGCAGGAATAACAAGGGCTTTGACCAGGCTGATAAAAGAACTCACAACCCATCTTCCAAATGGGGTTTTCCACAAGCTTGCCAGCTTGTCCTGTTCCAGTCCCACCTGCTGTTGCTAGCTGTAGCACTGTAGAACTGATCTCTGTCTCTCACTCTCTCTCTCTCTCCCTCTCTCAAACACACACACACACACACACACACACACACACACACACACACACACACACACACACACACACACACACACACACACACACACACACACACACACACACACTCGCACAGAAAGAATGCCTGTTTGACTCTCTCTGCTTGCAAAACCACATGACCCTCTTAGAACAGCAAATTCAGCTCCAGACAGAAACAGGTCTGACAAGCTCATCCATCTATTGCCTTTTAGTAAACAACAATCCATTACTGAAGTCTTTTGAACACTCTACAAAGCTCTTGTAAAGCCTCTGAGGCCCCAACATGTCTAGCATTAGCAAGCTCAAGTATTTTAAATAAGATCATTTTTAAAGTGTTTGCATGTGACCTACACTAACAAATCTTGCCCCAATTTATCTCCCAAAAGCATATCTATATTCTGTCACAATGACATTCTGACCTGCAGCCCATTAAATGATAGTGAGATTAACCGAATTTTGCTTAATATAAAGTAGGGCTACATTGTTAGTGTAGCAGTTAGCGCAACACTGTTAAAGTGTCAGCGACTAGGACTGGGGTTCAAATCCCATGCTGTCTGTAAGGAGATTGTACGTTTTCTCCCTGTCTGCGTGGATTTTCCCTGGGTCTCCAGTTTCCTCCCACCGGTCAAAACATACTGGAAGTTTGTCAGTAAATTGGGTATACTTGGGCAGCAATCAAAGATCCTGTTAAATTTTAAATTGAATCTCCTCACCATGAGAGCCCTTAACACGTTACATATGATGAGCTTTCTGCGTTTATTGGATGGCATGTCATTCTGGTTATTTTAAACTTCAAAATTGGATGGAAACTGGATCACCCAGAGAAAGCCCATGTAGACACAGGGAGAAAGGACAAAATTCTTATGGACAGCACTGTATTCAAACCCAAGTTGCTGGCATTGTAACAGCCTTGCACTGACTGCTACACTAATCCTGCCATGTTGCAATGGTAGTTCTGGAGAGCCACCAGATCCTTGCAAAATTTGACAGTTACATGGTCAGAGCCAACGCCCTGACCTGCAGTCATGCATTTCCAATTCTGACTCAATCAGATTTACAGTGGGGAAGGAAACCATTGTTTCCAAACTGCAACAAAAGTATTGTAACGAAAATAAAAGAACATTGATCTTGTTAATGGAAAAAAAAATGGTAACAGAGGTCATAAAATTTATGGAATAGAGAGGTATAGAGAAAATGGTTCTTTTGTGAGGAAAAATCAAAGATATGAGATAGTCAGAAAAATATCAAATTGGAAAACTTAGGATAAACCCCTTTCCCCAGAGAGGACCCAGGGACAACATTGTGAGTTACATTGTGAAAAAAAAACAATATTTTGTTATTGGTATTGTGTCCCATCATGTACTAGGTTTCCTGGTGAAAGAAAATTAAAGAGACCAGTAAGAAAATAACAGAAGTCACCTTTTTGTCTATCGGTCTTTGTTTTTCTTTCACTAGATAATTTTGAAACAAGTAAACCCCATGTGAGTTTCTGTACAATATGTGAAAAAGTTTGAGTATGCTCTCCCCTTTAATGACCAAAATCTCTGTGCAGTTTTCTTTATCCGAATGAAATGTTTGCAGGATTTGAATTTGATGAACTTTTACAATGCCATTAAGTGCCTTACCTTTGAGTCTTCAGTGGCCATTGATCACGCCACAACCAGTATACCTTAAACAATTTTAATGAAAAAAAAAGGTAAACTAGGTTAAATGCTATTAAATCCTAGTCAGTAGCTCAATAGTAAAATGAATTCATTAAAAAATTGATTTCTTGATATTTTGATATTTTCACATCTTCAGTTACAGGAAATGCTTTTCTATTGAGCAAATCACTTAAAGCAAGAACAGCCAGATCAGTTATGTGTTAGTAAATGTTTTTTTTTGCTGAATTAGAAAATTGCCTATTTGGTTGAATATCCAAATCAAAGTATGGAATCAGAACCCTCTCCTACTTGATTTTAAATTTCTGGTTGAGATTTTTGCTTGAGATCTTCTGATCCAGGATCAAGAGTGTGGCCAACTGTGGAAAATTGGTAAACACCACCAAGAGACAAGGGCTTCTGTTCAGCAGCCAGAATCATCTACCTGCTGTGCATGGCTGAAGTGATCAGTTCCACCTCCGCCAACCGGATTTGTTCTTTCTTATATGATTTGACCTTGCGCAGTACTTTTTAAAAACCTGGTTATGCATAAGTTATTTCTTTCAGTGTCTCCTTAATCAAGGAAGGATTACCTAAGATACAGACTAAACTCTCAGGCTTCTTTACATTTCCAGTGGAGTCAGAATCATGAAAGGATTTCAGACTATAGATTGCAAATTTCCTTGAGAGGAATTGGACTAAAGCAAAGCTTGCTGTGGAACATTCCTTCCATGTTTCAAAAGGTGCAGTGGGATCTTTTACAGCCTCTTTCCACTTTTGTCTCGGCTCAGCAGAGTGTACAGTTTATGCTGTGGTTATTGTGGTGGACAACAAGTTTTCAGGGCAGCTCTGGTGCAGATTGTTCTCACAACAGATCGAAATTGGGTAACTTTACTCCTTTTCTGGACCTCCAAAGAGAAAAATAGTGTTCTTGGAAACATGACTTGCAGCCATAGAACCATATCTCCAACAAATTATTATTTTGGTGAAGGAAACACAGCTAAGGATGTTAGCTTTCAGTCCATTCAAGAGACTGTTTCCATGCAACCAAAGAAAGGTACAAAGACTTATGGGATGAGATATGAGATCTTTATATTTTTATTACAAAACCTTAGACAGCAATGAGCATTTTGAATGATGTGTGTGTGTGTGTGTGTGTGTGTTTCTCTGTCTGTCTCTTACTCTCTCTCTCTCAGGGAAGGGAATGTTGAAATCCACCACTACCAAAAAGCTATGTTGACAGGATTAGGAAAATTACGTTATAGTCATAGACAGACCCAACAGCTGCAGATAGGTCTCAAAAGAAAACCTTGCATTTATATTGCAAATTTCACATCCTGTAGCTCTTCACTGTGTCAAGTATGTTCTTTTTAACCCCACTTGCCTTGCATGTAAATGCAGAGCAAAGTCCATCAAATAGCAATTAGGTTACCAGATAATCAATTTGTGCACTGATGCCTAATGGAAAAATACTGATGTTACAGCTAATACAAGAAAACGGAGCAGCATTTTGTCCTTCAGGAAGTTTAACTACACTGGACAGGAAGATTTTGTTTCCCGAACACTTTTGGGTGTATTTTATGGATTTTGGGGTGTTGATCACGCAAAACAACTTAAAATTTTCCTGTCAAGTAATGTTTCTTTTTTTTTAGATACAATCTATTTTTGTGATTTCCCATCGTATTTTAAGTCTACTTCAAGCGAACAAAACTATGGAGTATAACACTGAAAATTTCTTTTCTGCAATTCATACTTGGACTTCGTCCCTGCTGATCTTGGTGCAGTCAGTGACCAAGATGGTGAGAGGCTTCACCACAATGCATCAATGCTGACTGACTTTTGTGGGACACTGACACAAGAGGCATCAGATGCTGAGTGCAAATGAAAATCAGCGGCAAAACATTTTTAGGTCAGTCGAACTAACGCAATGTGTCAGCATCACGATGCGATTCAACGTGCTAAATTCAATAAAAGTTAATTTAATTTTTCTCCAATTTCCTATGTGATGGAGAACATCTGAAATTATCATTGTGTTCAGCTTGAAGTTGTAGATCATAATCTCCAATTATTTTTTGCAGAAAGCAAACCTTTTGAAAAAAACTTGTCATCCAGTGCTATCAACTCAATAGATGCAATAATACTTATTAGGCCAGAAAGTGCACAAAACAAATCATGAAACAAATCCTCGCTATTTTTCAAAAAGGTGCCCTAGGATCTTTTTATGTCCTCTTGATCAGGCTGATGAAGCTTCTGTTTAACTTCAGCTGAAAAGTGACATCCTAGCGGAGCTGCACCGATGCATTAATAATGTGCTTGTGCCTTGGGAATGGGGCTACAATTTTCTAACTCAGGCAACCAAAAGGGCGACTGAAGAATGAAAGAGAACATTGTATCAATACTTCAACAGGTCCTGGGCTGATAATCTGTAGATTAGTAGCACAGGAGCCTCATGAAGGTTTTACATCCACAACGGCAGCTCAACATTCTGTATTTCAAGCACCTACCGGTTATTTTAAATTTGCTATTTCTTCTCTTTATGTTTAATTAAATGGGCTCTCTTTATAGCAGAGGGAATGGTTTAATGAGCCAGCACCCCAGGCAAATGAATACCCCTGCTGATGCCAAAGACTACTAAAACTGCTCCCAGGATACAACAGCAGGATGCAAGGCTTTAAGTGTTTAAGGGGAGGGGGTTGGGGGTGGGGGGGGTGGGGGGGAGTTGTATGACAAAAATGAAACTCCATCTCATTCAATGGAAGATCCCATAAAATCCAAATACTTGCACAAGCACATGGATCATATAAATATACTGCATGGTGACATTTAGAATTGATAAGTATTTATCCACTTATTCTTCTGAGTTTATCTGCAAATTTTGCCACACCGGCCCTGCCTTCTGAAGTTAGTCACTGAAAATGGGCTGTAAATCTGAGCGGATCATTGCTCATGAAAGCAAAATATTCCACATGTACCAGTTTAATGCAAATTAAATGTCTGTAATTAGTTCTGGAGTGGTAATTTAGTGCACAAAAATAATTATTCAAAACCTGTTTTTTCCAATTAATGCCCAACACTGGAAAGTCTAGTTTACCCTTAACCCCTCCCTAAAGAAAACAAAAACACTGTGCTAATATATTATTATATCATCTAAACAAATTTAAATCACCAGGTTATAAAGTAGATGTCGCAAAATCTGTTTCACCAGAAGTGTTTTTCTCCAAGATTCCCTATGAAGGAAAGACAAAGCAGATAATAAGGTGATCCGAGGGCTTTAGTCAGATACTTCAATTAGTGACTTTCCATTGGTTTATAGAATCCAGAAGGATTTTCCAAGGTTTTTCTTGAAATTGAGCAATGGGATATTTGCTTCCCCAGAAATGAGTGAGATTATTTTACAAGGTTGAATCTTCCTGTTATAATGATATAATACCATCTTTTTAAAAATTCCAACGTAAAGGTTGTTGATTTTGAAGTTCCATCACACAATGTAAACATTTATATATGCTTTTTGCTTTCATGAATCAGATCTATAAAGGAATCCCTAGACCAGTGGTTATCAACCTTTTTCTTTCCAATCACATAATGCCATCGGTGCTCTGTGATTAGTAAGGGATGGCTTAAGGTGATATATGAATGGGAAGGGAAGGTTGAGAATCACTGCTCTAGACCCAATTGTTACTGAAATATTTTGCTTGAGAAAAATTGTCATTGGCCCGTTTCCTTTGGGGTTATAAAACCGTGCATAGAATGAGTCCATTGGGTACGATTAAAACAGTGGCTTTCAAACTTTTTCTTTCCACCCGCAATCCCTTACTAATCCCAGATCCCTGATGGCACAGGGAATACTTAAAGTGATAAGAGAGTGAAAGAAAAGGGTTGAGAACCACTGCCCAAGACTTTACACGTAGTTCACAAAGTCTTTGATTTTCCTTCCAATCCTTCCATACATTAAACCTGCTAATGAGGTGAAATATGTTACATCTGTAATTTTTATCCACACATTCATGATCCATGGATGTTATGGATCTCTCAGTCAGAAGAACATGTGAGCTGGTTTGTCTTGAGCTTGAAAGAGACTTACACGAACAAGTCTTCAACTGTGGAATCCAGTGCTTGCAACCTGCATCAGTTACGTCCTCTTTAAATTAAGATATAGAATATGCCATTTTACCCCTAAAGCTAACTCCATCATTTAATAGGATCCACTCACCAGTCCTGTCTCCCCACCATAAATTTGTATCACTCTTCTTATCCAGAATCCATCTTCTCTGTATAAAAGTATTGAATGAATTCTTCTACTACTCTTTCAGGAAGAGAATTTGAAAGGAACCTTTGAGGAAAGATTTTATTTCACCTCATCTTGTCTTAAAATTAGACCATCCTTCACTTTTAAAGAGTTAGATCTATTTCCAGATTTGCCCAAAAGGGAGCAGTCTTTCTGCCGACACCCTGTCAATACTCATATCGGATTATATTTATTTCAATCTAGGCGACTCTCATTCCAGATGAAACAAATGTAGCTTATCCAAGCTTTCTGCATAAGACATCCCTAGTCATATGAGGCATTAGTCTAATAAATTATCTTTACACTACTTCCAACATATCATGTTTCCTTCTATAAGGAAACCAATACCATATAAAGTACTCTAGACGTGGTCATGCAAAAGCCCCATATAACTGATCCATAGCCTCCTTACTTCTATATTCTATTCCTTTTCCAATTAATGATGACATTCTTTTAGTTTTCCTAATTACATGCTATATTTGCACACTAACCTTTTACGAAGAATGCTGGAGGACATCCAGGCCCTCTTAATCTCATAGATCTACAATTTACATAATATCCTTTTCTTATTATTCATGGCAAAATGGACTATTTCATATTTCACAACATTAAACACAATTTTCTAGATCTTTGCCCAGTTACCTAACACATCTAGATCCTTTGGTAGCCTCTTGATGTCCTTTTCACACCTTCTTTTGTGTCATCAGCAAAGTTAGCAACCTTACCTTTGATGCATTCATCCAAATAATTTATATACACTGGTTCATTGTACGAAATTGACACCCCACCACTGCATACCATTTATTACGTCTTGCGAACCAGAAACAAAAAGATCCATTTATACCTGCTTTCTCTTTCCTGTTAGCCAGCCAATTTTTTTTAATCCTCAGCAATATATTTCCTCCTACAGCAGGTGTGTCTAATTTCCACAATAATTTTTAATACACCTTCTCAACTGTCTTCTCATAACTTCAGAATTGTTTATCCACCAGTTCGTCTTTATTCACAGAGCTTGCTATTTCTTCAAAGAATTCCAATAAATTTGTCAAACATTATTTCCCCTTCACATAATATTGTTGACTTTGATTAATTTTGGGGGGGGGTACAGTTAGCTGAGAAGTTAGCATGATGCTATTACAATGCCAGGGACCCAGGTTCGATTCTGATGCTACCTGTAAAGAGTTTGCATGTTCTCCCTGTGCCTGCATGGGTTTTCTCTGGGAGCTTCAGTTTCCTCCCATCAGGGTCGGCGCCAATACGAGTGTTTGAGAGGGGCATGACTGGGGTGAGCACAATGAAATGCTCATAAACTCACTCAGCGGGGCGAGGGGGGGGTGCGGGTGGATGCTGGCACCTCCCCCCCACCCCCCGCCGACAAAAGTTATAGTCTTCCATCTCTCCGACATAGCAGACAAAAGCACTGCTTTTATTGCTGGGAGAGTCACTAGCAGGCATCAGGCTAGACACTAATGAAGCTTGAAGCACACGAATGATGGGGGTGGGGCAGGTCTGATGGCAAGCAATGGTTGAGAGTATATGGGAAGCACAGCACCTCGCTTGGGTAGGGAGGCAATGCCCGTGGATGACCCCCTTGGCACTGTCCCACATGTATAGGTTAATAGGTTAATTTGGTCAGCATGGGCTCGTGGGCCAGAAGAGCCTGTTACTGTGCTGTATGTCTAAATTTTTTAATTTGAATTTCTCAAAGTTCCATGCCTTAATGTCTATAAAAATAGCTTTGAATATTTTCCTTGCAAAGGATGTAATCTAACTGGCCTGTAGTTTCTTGCTTTCTGTCTCTTTTCCTTTTTAAATAAAGGAGTCACATTTGATATTTTGCAATCCATTAAAATAGACACAGAACATGGAGCAGTGGAGCACATGAACATGTACTTTGGTTCTCAATGATTGCACCAAACATGATGCCAAATTAAATTCAAACCCTCCTTCTTGCACATGATCCATCCCCTGCATATTCATTTGTCTATCTAGAAGCCTCTTAAATGTCACTTCTTCCATCATGACCCCCGCCTGGCCTATAAAAATCTTGCACAGAAAATGGATTAAAAAAAAAGAAAAGCAAGGCTTCAATGAGCTCACTTTCTTTCAACAGCTAAGCATTGTGTGGTGATATGTAATTACACCACTAGGTCACCAGGGGTCATCCCGGTGAACTTGTATATAAAGCAGTCCAGTGCTACAGTCTTGCCTTCCAGGTTCGTCTTGCAGAGAGACAAGATCTCTTAGTGTACATATTAGTTTATTAAAGCTGTCTTATACTCGCACTGCTGGTGTGGTTATTCTCAGAACATTGTGGTCTGACAATGTGTCAGCCCACAGCTCCAACAATCTCCTCAGTACCACTGACTAAGTGATTGCATTTGCCCGTGTCCCTCCCTCCCTTCCAATCCTCTAAACTCTATCTCTTTGTATTTGTAACCCAACCATGAAGACTGATGCAAAATGCTGGCTAATATCTATTTTTTTCCAAACATTACTTCTGGAGTCACACTTTTTAAAGAATCAACATGATCTTTGAACATAGAACATAGAACAATACATCACAGTACAGGATCTTCAGGCCCTGAAGATGTGCCGACCCATATTTTCCTTCCAAAATAAAAGTTCTAAACTCTCCCTACCCATAACCCTCTATTTTCTTTTCCTCCATATGAATGCTTAAGAGTTTCTTAATTGCTCCCAATGTTTCAGCCTCTCCCACCATTCCCAGCACCCACTACTCTCTGTGTAAAAAACGTACCCCTGATGTCTCCTCTAAACTTCCCTCCTTTAACTTTGTACCATATGTCCTCTGATGTTTGCTGATCCTGCCAGCTGTCCACCTTATCTATACCTCTCATAACCCTGTAGACCAGTGATTCTCAACCTTTTTCTTTCCATGCACATACCACCTATACCATAGGTGCTCTGTGATTAGTAAGGGATTGCTTAAGGTGGTATGTGTGTGTGGTGAATCTCTGCTAAGCTGCCTGTCTCCCCTCTGGCAAGCCTTGCTGTACTAACATTGGCTGTTCATTATCTCTACCATTAAAGACACTCCCCTTGGGTATAACTGTTTATGCACCCATTGTCTTTCATTATTGTACCATAAGTTTCTGCTAATAAAAGCCATGAATATTGTTTGACTGCATTGCCTTTGTCTACTTCATCAAATGGCACTATAATTCATGGAAATAAAAAATTTGAAAACCACTGTTTTAATCATACCTAATTGACTCGTTATGTGCAGGGTTTCATAACTCCAAAGGAAATGGGCCAATGACAATTTTTCTCTATCAAAATATTTCAGCAACAATTGGGACTAGAGCAGTGATTCTCAACCTTCCCTTCCCACTCACATACCACCTTAAACAATCCCTTACTAATCACAGAGCACTTATGGCATAGGGATTATTTAAAGTGGTATGTGAGTGGAAAGAAAATGGTTGAGAACCACTGTTGTAGACCTCTATTAAGTCTCCTCTCATCTCATTGTTCTATGGTCCAAAGTGAAAAGTCCCAGCTCTGCTAAACTTGCCTTATAAGACTTGTTTCCCAATCCAGGCAGCATCCTAGTAAATCCCCTCTGCACCCTCTCCAAAGCTTCCACAATTTTCCTATAATGAGGTGACCAGAACTGAACACAATATGTGTGGTCTTAGCAAAGATTTGTAGAGTTTAAACATGACCTCTCTACTCCTGAATTCAATCCCCCATTAATGAATCCCAGCATCCCATAGGCCTTCTTAACTATCCTATCAACTTTAGCGGCAACATCGATTGATGTATGGATTTCGACACCAAGGTCTCGCTATTCATCCACACTCTTAAGTAATTGGCCATTAACCCTGTACTCAGCCTTCTGGTTAGTCCTTTGATAATCCATCACCTCACCCTTATCTGGATTGAAATCCATCTGCCATTTTTCTGCCCAACTCTGTATCCTGTCTATAATTCCCTTTTAACCTTCAACAACCATCAGCTCCATCCACAGCTTGTCCAACCTTCATGACATCCACAAATTTTATCCGGGTAATTTATAAAAATCGCCAAGAGCAAGGGTCCCAAAACAGATCTTTGTGGCACTACTACTCTCTGCTTTCTTCTTACAAGCCAATTTTTTATCCATACAGACAAGGTTCCACTGATCTTGCGCCTCATGACTTTCCGGATGAGTTTCTCATGGGGGACCTTGTCAAATGCCTTGCTAAAATCTATGTAGACCACATCTACCTCCCTACCCTCATTAATTTTTTGTTACCTCCTCAAAAAAATTAATTAGACTCGTGAGGCACGACCTTCCCTTCACAAAACCATTCTGACTATTCTTGAGTAGACTATACTTCTCCAAATGCTCATAGATCCTATCCTTAAGAATCCTCTCCATTAGTTTGCACACCACTGACGTAAGATTCACCCATCTATAATTCCCAGGATTCTCCCCATGACCTTTTTTAAACAAGGGGACTACATTTGCCATTCTCCAATCCTCCGGCATCTCCCCTGCAGCCAAAGCGGATTCTGCCTCAGTTATCTCTTCCCACTGCAGCCTGGAGTATTTCACATCTGACCCGGGGACTTATCAATCTTGATGTTTTTAAGAAGATTCAACCCTTCCACTTCCTTAATCTCCACATTGTCCAGCACATATGACTATTCAATTTCGACCTCACCTTGAATACTGACACAAAGTATTCATTTAGGACCTCCCCAACCTCTTCTGTCTCCAGCCATATGTGCCTCCTTTATCATTTTGCAGCCCCATCTTCATTCTCATCATCCTTCTGCTCTTCACATACGCCTAGAGCACCTTTGGGTTCTCCTTAATGCTACATGTTAATGCCCTCTCATATCTCCTTCAAGCTCTCCGAAGTCCTTTCTTAAAGCTTCTTCCTGGATACCATATACTTCTCATGAGCCCTTCCTGTTTCTTGGTTCCTAGATCTAATGTATGTTTCTTTCTTCCTCATGACTTGTTGCCTGCCTGTTTCGTCAGCCATGGTTCCCTTTTCCTAGCACCTTTTCCTTGTTCCAGTAGGACAAGTGTATCTTGAAACCTGCATAAGTGGTCCCAAAAATTCCTCCACATTCCTTTTGTGCTTTCACCCTTAAACATCTGTTTCCAATTTATTCTTGCTAGTTCCTGCCTCATCCCTTCATAATTCGCCCTTTCCCAGTTAAGCACTTTTCCAGTTTGACTGATTGCGTCCTTTTCCATAGCTATGTTGAAGCTAAGGGAGTTGTGGTCACTCTCAACAAAATGCTACCCCACCAAGAAGTCCACCATCTGACCAGGTTCATTCCCCTAGAAACAGATCCAATATGACTTCTCATCTAGTGGGTCGGACCACACACTGTGTCTGGAATCCTTCTTGTCCACACCTGGCAAATTCAGCCCCATCTATCCCTCTTACAATCAGTAGGTACCAGTCAATATTAGGGAAGTTGAAATCACCCATAACTACAGCCCTGTATTTCCCGCACCATTCCAAATCAATATAAAGTCTGCAGTTTAGCGAATTTGGTTAACTCTTTTAAAATATGCGTGGGAAGTTTTGCAATCTTTTTTTAAAATATTTCTGGACAGTTTTTATTTTTCCCTTGTTCAATTTTTGATTTTTATATTCTGAGCAATTTTTTGATCTGAGGCCCGTCTGCCAAACTTCTTGAAATGTGCTGCTTTTTTTTAGTATTAAACAGTATTAAATTTGATTTGATACCATGTGACGCTAAAAATCGTATCCTCACTTCGGAGATTTCCTTTCTTGTTGGAACGTGTCTTTTCTATGTATTCTGAATGCCTGCACTGAATCTAGACTGATCCCTTAAACCTGATTAAGCAGCTCACTTGAGCCAGCTCTGTTTTAATGCACTTACAATTTTCCTCATATGTTTAAAGATGTCATTAAGATGAGTTCTGAACTTCTGAACCCACCAGTAGGTCCACCACGCATCGCACTCCCCACCCTAAAAATCCTCCACCCTGCACAACTTCTGGGACCACGGTGTACTGAGGTAAAGAGAAGGGCCAATGTTCTTCCTTTGTTCAACACCATCATTACCAATAATCCAATGATCATCACACTTAGCTTGTCAGATATGTCTGTGCACAAAATTACTGCCATATCCAAGGGTGAAAAATTCCAAAAGTCATCTAGCAATGGCTTTAGTGCATCCTGAAGTCATGAAAAGCAATATATAATTGAATGTTTTCTCCTTTAGGTCAGACAGTTCAAGCGGTAATGGATCTAGCAAGCCCCAGTTAGGTATAAATTAATACCATCAGTATCAAACTGAACAATAAAGAAATTATTTCTTTCAGATGCCATGCTACTCACATATAACATGCAGTATTGAGTCCAAGAACATCTTGTCAGCATTACTGACCTAACTGGCTGATGTCAATTGAGTCGGAAGGATTGGCTCCAGAAAGTTTGGAAGAGAAAATCCAGTCCAGCTCATTATCCTATTGTCCCCAAAATAATAATCACATGTGGAGGGGCAAAATTCACCTCTTCCCCACCCATAATCATTCACCCCCCCCAACTCTCATTGTGGATTCTTTTCCAGGAAAAGTACCCTTTCGGGTGAGGTTAGGGCACCTGTGATGGAAAGGGGTAAGAACTTAGAGAGGTAGGAAATAAAGTTGGAACTGTAAAATGATTATTTTCTGTCCTAAGGATGATAACGGGTAGAATTTATATTAAATGAGTGAATGCCTTCATTAAATTGACAGGTGTTCATTTGAGATAGGTTCACCATTTGTTCTCACTAATTTACCTCACAATGTATTTTCAAGTCTTTCAACTGAGTCTTTGATTGATCTTTGGTTATTTTTTTCATTAAAAATAGTTGTGAGGTCACAAGGGAAGTGGCTGGATGGGGGAAGGGGGCGTGGGGGAAGGGGGCGTGGGGGAAGGGGACGTGGGGGAAGGGGGCGTGGGGGAAGGGGCGTGGGGGAAGGGGGCGTGGGGGAAGGGGGCGTAGGGGAAGGGGGCGTGGGGGAAGGGGGCGTGGGCAAGGGATGTGTGTGGTGGGGGTTGGTGGATGATACTGGGTCTGACATTACCAAGTGGTGAATGGTGTAAGCAGAGAGAGAGAGCTGCAGTGTGCTCAGGGTAGGCTGATTTTATTGTTAGAAACCGAATTGTTTTGCTGGTGTTGAGACGTTAATAATTGGAGTCTCCTGTAGTGCGCTCTTTACCTGATGTTGCATCATTTATAAGCTTGTTTGTGAAGTGGTGTTTCCTAGTCCAAGGTACAGAATGAATTCATCTTCCAGCAAAATGGACTTACAAAGCACGCAGATCAGCAAAAAGGCTTCTAAGGGATTTTCTCATAGAATTTCTGGTCAAGGTGATCCTTCCTTCCCAGCTGCAAAGCTGCCAGAATTTGGATATTTTCTACTTAGATTAAAGCTTTGCACTATTCATTCTCAGGCCTGCTTACTGATGCTGTCCTTGAGCTTTCTGGTCACTCCTGCAGTCCTTGAGTTCTCTATTGTAATAAACTTTCTGACAAATAATTAATCATGTGCTTGTCCATATGCATGCAGCCATCATTTTGGGCTCCAGCCCCTGCTCTGCTCTCAAGATTTGCCCAGCTAGTTTACTGCTGGTTAACCAGCATGATAGTAATTGGTGATGTAAAAGCAAACTTCATTCCACATCTCAATAGGAGGGGTACATGTACCTGCTTGCTACTTACCCATATCTTGAAGAAGGGCTTAGGCCAGAAACGTCGGTAATGTGTCTTTACTTTTTATGAATGCTGCGAGTCCTGTTGACTTCCTCCAGCACATTCAATGCTTTTTTTTGCACCTCATTATACTATGCTCCCACTCTGGAAGCTTTGAGGACCTCCCCCCCCACCCCCCTTTCTCTCTCTCTCTCTCTCTCTCTCTCTCTCTCTCTCTCTCTCTCTCTCTCTCTCTCTCTCTTTCTCTCTCTCTTGCAACAAGACAATTGCATTTGCTCTTTTTCAATTTTCCACTACCTTTAATAACACAATGACTTTAAAAAAGATCAACCTAAGTCTTTTATCACCATAAAAATTCACTTCAAAAACCAATGGGTCCTGATGACTTATTTGGATTTTTTCCTGTTAGTTTTGCTGAAATCTTGTCTCTAATTATTGAGATTGATATAATTTCTACTGGAAACTGATCTATCTGTTATCTTTAGGATATTTGATAATCCAAGAACTGAAGTACCAATTTAACACAGTGGTTCTCAACCTTTTTCTTTCCACTCACACACCACTTTAAGTATTTCCTATGCTATAGGTGCTCTGTGCTTAGTAAAGGATTGTTTAAGGTGGCATGTGGGTGGAAAGAAAAAGTTTGAAAACTGTAATGATAATGATCATATTTGCATGGCCACTAGCAAGGCCTTGATTATAGTTACTGTTTTATTAATCTAGGCTGCCAGCAGGGGGATGTCACATGACATGCAGGATCTGTAATGGAGGCTTGCGGCTTCGTGACCTGCCTCATGGTGCTGTTTAGAACAATTTTAAAGTAAAAGAAAATCCTTTTCCTTCATCCATGTGTTGTCTAAGAGCTCGCACATACAAATACAAGATGAAACATGGAGTCAGAAGTGGGATGAAGGAAATTTAAAGGAAATACTTTAAACGGTAAAATCTAAAGTCTGCAACTGATCAGTGAAGAGAAGCGATCAAAGAGAGAAATGGAAGGATTACATCCACCAACAAAACTTCAGTAGGAACCATGTGCAACAAAGCAAGATTCATGCAGTAGATGAAAGGGAGATAGAGGAATTCTATGTAGATGTGGTGACTGAAAACAAGAAAGAAAACAGAGACTAGATGTTGAGATTAAATGTGAAAAAGATATACATTTCAGTTAAATTGGATACTGGAGTACAAATTAAGATTTTAAGAAAATTAGACCCACACCAAAGATGTATGAAACAAAATTGAAGGTGACAGGATATTCAGATACCGATGCATGGTCAAAATGAAACACAAGGATAAAGAGCACATCCTGGCATTCATCGAGGTACCAAAGGATGTACAGGCCATACTAGGTTTAACAGTCTGTGAGAAAGTGATCCTGGTAAAAAGAGTCCTCATTGTGGAAAGCGAAGGAGAGACAGTCTATGATGAACTCATGAAAGAGTACAATGACCTATTTCAGGGTCAAGGCTGCTTTCCAGGAAAAACACAAGATCAGAGTGGATAAACGTGTGCCACCGATAATACGTCCATGCAGAAAAGTTCTATTTGTGCTTCAAAATCAACTAAAGGCAGAGTTGGACAGGAAGGAAAGCCTGAACGTGATTCAGAAGACAAATGAGCCAACGGAGTGGGCGAGTTCACTCATTGTTGTGGACAAAAATAATGGAAAGGTTGGAATTTGCCTGGATCAAAGAGATCTAAACAGAGCAATAAAGAGAGAACACTTTAACTTCCAACACATGATTAAGTCATGCCATGGTTTGCAAAAGCAAAGTTTTTTCAGCAAGTTAGATGCATCATCAGGATTTTGGCGGTTAAAGTTGGATAAAGCAAGTTCAAGACTGTGCATGTTCAATATTTCATTTGGCAGATACAGATTCCTAAGGTGACCATTCAGAATTGCCTCAGCTCCTGAAGTGGATCACAAAACTACCCATATGGTCTATGAGCACCTGGACAGAGTTGATACCTCAATGGATGACATCGTAGTATAGGGAACTACAAGAATGGAGCATGATGAGAATCAAAGGAAAGTGCGAGAAGCAACAAGGAAAGCAAACCTGAAGCTCAATAGAGAAAAATTCCAGCTCGGGGTGACAGAACTAACATTTGTAGGAGATATTATTGGCAGGGAGGGCATCAGACCAGATCTCAGAAAGATGTCTGCCCTTGGGAACATGCCAAGACCACAATGCAAAAAGGATGTACAGAGGTTTAATGGAATGGTCAACTATATGGGTAAATTCATATCCAACCTCTCAGAAAAGATGGCTCCATTGAGAAGACTAACAGAAAGAACATTGAATGGGAGTGGGATTGTGAGCACGAAAAGCCATGGAGCGAACTAAAGAAACTACTCACAGAGGAACCATATAACCATATAACCATTTATGGAGTGGAAACAGGCCACATTGGCCTTCCGAGTCCGCACTGGTTCACTGATTTTGTGCGCCCTCTTCAGGCATTAGTCCTGGTAGATCTTCATCAAAATTCAATTATCATGTTATAAAGTGCAATATTACACAAAATTCACTTCATTCAGACATAAAACAGAGATACATTAGCAGAAAGTTAAATGAAATGCTTCTTTCAGTCATGGGTCAGGTCTGTATATGATTCTGGCACACAGTATTGATGCTGCCTGATCACTGTCTTCTGAAGTGATTTTGTAACCTGCAAGGTGGCATCAAACCTTCTCAAAACATTTGGGGACCAGTTCTGAGGTTTTACGACCCAGTGAGACCCATCAAGTTATCATCAGACGCATCACATAGTGGGCTCGGTGCAGTTCTTCTGCAAAAATATGATGACTGGCAACCCATTGCGTATGCATCACGCTCAGTGACAGACGCAGAGACACGATACGCTCAAGTTGAAAAGGAGCTGCCCAGCATCACATACACCTGTGAAACATTTCATCTGTTTGTGTCAGGACAAGCAATCAGGGTAGAGACTGACCATGGCCCTTGATGGCATTGTTCCAAAATCCATTAAATGTATGTCCACTTAGAATACAAAGAATGATGATTAGGCTGCAACGCCATACACTGAATGTGGCGTACACTCCGGGTAAGCTAATGTATAGAGTAGACACGTTGTCTAGAGCTGTTGACATGAGAGAGCCTGCAAACACCAAAATGGATGAAGACGCGAATGCCTTCATGGATATAATCATAAGTGCACTGCCCATATCAGATGCAAAAATGGAGCTCATAAAGTCAGAGACAAACAAAGATGAAACACTGAGGCAGCTGAGAAAAAATCATCTTGGATGGATGGCCCAATGTGAAGCAGGACTGCCCACCTGACGTTTCAGAGTAGTGGAACTGCAGGGCGGAACTATCAGTGGTCGAAGACATCATCTACAAGGAAGTAAAATCCTTATCCCAAAGATTTTGAGAAAAGGGATGCTAAAAAGAATTCGTGGAGGACATCTCAGAATCGATAAGTGTAAGAAAAAAAACATGAGAGGTGATGTACTGGCCAAAAGTCAGCAATGATATAACAAATGAAATGTCAAATTGTACAATATGCAGGAAATAGCAACAAATAATCCTGCAGAACCACTGAAGCCACACCCAGCACCATACAGACCTTACAAGAAGGTAGGTGCTGACCTATTCAAATGTCAAGAGAAGGACTATCTTGTAGTCACAGACTATTACTCCCTGTATCCACTGGTGTGTAGACTGAACACCACCTCTGCAGATCTGTAATAACAGGTATGAAAGTCGTATTCTCCAGACATGGCAAGCGATTTCTTCACAGATAATGGACGCCAGTTTTGCATTTTAAAGTTCCGACAGTTTGCCACAGACCACGTCAAATCCTCATTTTCCACAGTCCAATGGTCTAGTGGAAAAATCGGTACAGACAGTGAAAAGACTGATGAACAAGGCAAAAAACAGTGGAACAGACTTCTACCAGAGCATGTTAGTATACCGCACAATGCCGCTTGAATGTGGTATGTCACCAGCACAACTCCTAATGGGACATAGGCTAAAATCAAACCTACCCATTTAGGAGAAACTCCTAAAAACAAAAGGGTGGGGGGGGGGGTGGGAAGTGAGGAAGTTCAAAGTACAATAGGAAATAAAGCAAAAGTATTACTTTGACAGAGGTACAAAAAACCTACCGGAACTCTACACTGGTGACCTACTAAGGCTAAAAGACTAAACAAACTTATGGACTCAGAAGGGAACTGTCCTTACTGAAGTCCAGCCAAGATCATACACCATTCAGATTGATGAAGGTGCTGTTCTGTGAAGAAATCGTTGAGATCTTCAAATGGGAGCAGATGGAAAGACAGATACTATTGAACAACCTGAGTGCATATCTGAGAAGACATCGTCTGAGGCAACAACTCAGATTCAAGGACAATCAATCAGGAGATCGTCAAGACACATGAATCCTCCTAAGAGACTCATTGAGCAAATTTAAAGATTCCTATTATAGAATGAAGTAGTGCTATCTTATTGACTCTTCAAGTTTTAGTGTATATAAATGTGAACACATAAAACAAGTTTAAAAAATGTTAACAATATTGATAATAATGAAAATGTAAGTTCTTGGTGTTAAAGTTAAAAATGGAGAGTTATACAAAGTATATGTTGATTAAAAGTATGTTTTAAGAAAGGGAGATGTAATGATAATGATCATGTTTTCATGGCCACTAGCAAGGCCTTGATTATAGTTACTGTTTGATTAGACTTGGGTGCCAGCAGGGGGATAACACATAGCATGCAGGATCTGTAATGGAGGCTTATAGCCTCATGGCATGCCTTCTTGGAGCTGTTTACAACAACTTTAAAGTAAGAACCTTTTCTTTCATCCATATGCTGTCTAAGAACTCACACATATGAATACAAGATTAAACAAAACCACTGTTTTAATCGTACCTAATTGACTCATTATGTGCACGGTTTCATCTTCTTTCTTTGGCTTGGCTTTGCGGATGAAGATTTATGGAGGGGTAATATCCACATCAGCTGCAGGCTTGTTTGTGGCTGACAAGTCCGATGCAGGACAGGCAGACACTTGTGGCGGTTGCAAGGGAAAGTTGGTTGGTTGGGGTTGGGTGTTGGGCTTTTCCTCCTTTGCCTTTTGTCAGAGAGGTGGGCTCTGTGGTCTTCTTCAAAGGAGGTTGCTGTCGGCCGAACTGTGAGGCGCCAAGATGCATGGTTTGAGGTGATATCAGCCCACTGGCGGTGGTCAATGTGGCAGGCACCAAGAGATTTCTTTAGGCAGTCATTGTACCTCTTCTTTGGTGCACCTCTGTCACGGTGGCCAGTGGTGAGCTCGCCATATAACACGATCTTGGGAAGGCGATGGTCCTCCATTCTGGAGACGTGACCTACCCAGCACAGTTGGACCTTCAGCAGCATGGATTCGATGCTGTCGGCCTCTGCCATCTCGAGTACTTCGATGTTAGGGATGAAGTCGCTCAAATGAATGTTGAGGATGGAGCGGAGACAACGCTGGTGGAAGCGTTCTAGGAGCCGTAGGTGATGCCGGTAGAGGACCCATGATTCGGAGCCGAACAGGAGTGTGGGTATGACAACGGCTCTGTATACGCTAATTTCAGTTGGTTGTTTTTCCAGACTCTTTTGTGTAGTCTTCCAAAGGCGCTATTTGCCTAGGCGAGTCTGTTGTCTCTCTCATTGTCGATCCTTGAATCCGATGAAATGGTGCAGCCATTAACAATGGCATGAAGCAAGACTGCGTTCTCGCACCAACCCTCTTTTCAATCTTCTTCAGCATGATGCTGAAACAAACCACGAAGGACCTCAACAATGAAGACGCTGTTTACATCCGGTACCGCACGGATGGCAGTCTCTTCAATCTGAGGCGCCTGCAAGCTCACACCAAGAGCAACTTGTCCGTGAACTACTCTTTGCAGACGATGCCGCTTTAGTTGCCCATTCAGAGCCAGCTGTTCAGCGCTTGACGTCCTGTTTTGCGGAAACTGCCAAAATGTTTGGCCTGGAAGTCAGCCTGAAGAAAACTGAGGTCCTCTATCAGCCAGCTCTCCACCATGACCACCAGCCCCCCCACATCTCCATCGGGCACACAAAACTCAAAACGGTCAATCAGTTTACAGTTTCAGAACTCCAAAGAAAGTGGGCAATGATAATTTTTTTCAAGCAAAGTATTTCAGTAACAACTGGGTCTCGAGCAGAGGGTTTTCAACTTTCTCTTCCCACTCACATACCACCTTAAGCAATCCCTTACCAATCACAGAGCACCGATGGCATAGGGATTACTTAAAGTAGTATGTGAGTGGAAAAAAAATGGTTGAGAACCACTGAGTTTAACATACCTATCATTTCTTGGTCTCTGTTAATAATTTCCCAGTCTCATCCTCTGGGGTGGGGGGGGGGGGTCCGCCCTTATTTTGCCTCTCAACTTCCTTATATATTTCCATAGAAACACTTGCTTTTCAATTTGACATTTCTTTCCCCTCCTTGTCAAGTTTTGCCGCTGGTTCCTGTAAGATTCCCAGACCTTTGGTCCACCACTAGTATTTGCCACTTTGTATGCTCTAATCTTTGATTTAACACTTTCTTGACCCCCATTGTTAACTCTGGAAAGTTTATCATTCTCAATTGCAATAGATTTCTTTCTACTGAGCATTATGAACCAGCTGTTTAAATATCTGCCCGTGCTCACCCACTGGGTAATTTCTTGTCTCCCAAAAATTATGCTCAATGCTTCCTCACTTGAAGAAGAGCTCAGGCCCAAAATGTTGACTGACTTTTGCTTTCCATAGACGCTGCACAACCTGCCGAGTTTCTCCAGCACTTTTGTGTATGGCACCTGACCTCAGTTGGAACATCAATTCTGCTCCCTTGGTGTGAGGCCTGTGGAATTGAAAGCAATTGTGCGTTCTGTACCAGGAGGTAATAGCTGCAAGATGAGCATCCTAACTCCTCAGGGAGGTGCAATCACAAGAAGGTCTCAGAAGCTTCTCTGAATCAGTGTCTAAGACCCTTACACTGGGCAACAAATTTTTCAAAAGGTTTGCTTCCTGAAAAAAAAATTGGAGATTATGATAGACAACTTCAAGCTGAGAACAAAGATAATTTCAGATGTGCTCTATCACATAGGAAATCGGAGAAGCATTAAATGAACTTTTATTGAATTTAGCATGTTTAATGATGCGGACATATTGCATTAGTTCAACTAACCTAAAAACGTTTTGCCACAGATTTTCCTTTGTATTCAGCATCTGATGCCTCTCGTGTCAATGCGCAACAATAGTCGGCCAGCATGGATGGATTCCAGTTGCCCTGATACCACTTTTCCATGGTCACAGTGTCCTGGTGAAACCTTTCACCGTATTCGTCACTGACTGCATTGAGATCAGCAGGGAAGAAGTCCAAGTACAAATGCAGAAAATGAATTTTCAATGATGTATTCCACTTCATGGTTTTCTATACTTGAAGGATGTGGTCAATCAGCTGGATAATTCACAAAAATAAATTGTATCTAAAAAGATGGTGCATGACAGAAAAACTTGAAGGCAATTTTTGTGATCACCAGTCCACTATCCATAAAATGCAACCAGAAAGTGTGCAGGAAGCAAAAGTTTCATTGTCCTGTGTTATGATACAAAAGTTGGTGTTTGATTTGCTTAAGTGAAGCTTCACCCTGTCCAGATTAATTCCAACTCGTCCATTCCAGGAACAGCTCATGTAGTGGCTGCAGGAGTTGAAAAGGAAACATTTACAATAATTCAACAAACCAAGAGAGTTGCTTGGTGCCAGTCTGATAACAATAGCATTCACTTTGCTCGGAGTTGGACGTGTGCCTTGTGTGTCAGATTTCAGACATTGTCAGAGTACATACAGGGCATCACATACAACTCTTTAGATTCCTTTTTTTGCGGGTGAGGCAAAATTACCGCTTATTAGCAGTGCAAAAAAAAAACTGAACACAGCGTATACATGTAAACAAACTGCGCAATACAGAGAGAATACTAAATCAGTAAGATGCGCAAGTGTCAACTCATCTGTGCTGAAACTGACACTTTGTTAGCTTCATTCTGGTTTGTTTTCACTGAAGGACAGAAAAACGGAAGGTTGTCTGATGCTTTGAATTTGGACTTGCTGAAACCATGAGGCAGGCAGCATAGTCCTGCCATACAAAATCTGGTCCATTTTATTTTGGAAAATCACTGGGGCTTTGAATATCTATAAGCTTAGCAATGATAAATCTGTAGCCAAATAGACTTCAAATTCTGGATCCAAATTCTGCTGCTGATGTTCGAATAAAATATCCAGTTTATGAAAGAACTGCTTTTTAATGCCCTGAGTTTGTGTTGCTTTACACTTCATTACATTGACTTTTCGTGCACTATTTTTATTTATTGTTGTAAGGTGATTGATATGAATGTTTGCACAGTGATTATGCTGCAACCAAACAATGAATTTCCTGATTTGTTAAATAGAATTAAATTTGATTCTGATTCTGATGTTCCTGAGTTCTCAGGTCTCTGAAGTAGTCTCTTGAGTGTTTTCCTCTTCCCACTCATATTTCTGAACTCAACGGGCCGGTAACTAATGCTGTCCCTAATATCTCTGGTTGGCTCTCAGTTCCCTGGTTTGTTTACTGGCACAATCCCTGACTTTTCTGATCTGCCACTCATATAGTTCCTGTTCTCTATTTAACCTGTTCAGTATTAACAATACTTGAGATCTCTGGTCTGATCCATAGAACATTCTTCTTTTTGGCTTGGCTTCGCGGACGAAGATTTATGGAGGGGTAAATGTCCACGTCAGCTGCAGGCTCGTTTGTGGCTGACAAGTCCGATGCGGGACAGGCAGACACGGTTGCAGCGGTTGCAGGGGAAAATTGGTTGGTTGGGGTTGGGTGTTGGGTTTTTCCTCCTTTGTCTTTTGTCAGTGAGGTGGGCTCTGCGGTCTTCTTCAAAGGAGAACATTACAGCGTGGAAAAAGGCCCTTCAGACCATCTAGTCTATGCCAAACTATTATTCTTCTAGTCCCATTGAACTGCACCCGAACCATTGCCCTCCATACCCCTCCCATCTATGCACCTATCCAATTTCTTTAATGCGATGTCAAAATCGAGCCCACATTCACCACTTCAACTGGCAGCTCATGCCATGTTCTCACCACATTCTGCATGAAGAACATACCTCCCTCATCACCTGAATTCTACCAATGGGAGCCATTACTTTCACAGTTCATCCCACATTTAAGATAGTGGCGTAGACTAGGTCTGCTGCGGCATCTCACTCAGTTACATTCGCTGCAATGTAATATAGACGTGGAGCTCTCCTTTCCATTGGTTCTATGAAGTTGGACGTTGGATTGCAATGAGTCGTGCATTGCAGAGGAGAGCGCCGAACAGGAGCTGATTCATGTGGATGCTGCGGATTCGTGAAGGACTCGATTAAGGAAGAAAAGGGAGCTCCAGATGTGGCCTAGTTAAGGGGTCGAGCCGCGTGTGTCATGGCAGAGCCAGCAGTTTTCAGACTTCTTCGGGTCATCACTGGCTGAGGTTCCTGCTGTTGAAAGACAAGGACTGAAGGTGGAGCAGCAGAGCCAGCGAGGCGTCCGGTGCGACAGGGAGCTGTGGAGCCATGGCAGAATGGAAGGACTCCGAGGTGCTTTACCCTGGTCCTTGTGGCAACTATAGATGTCTGGAGGTTGCTTTGTCTAGACCTCGGGGTGGCCATTGCCAAAATTCGGGAAGCTCCCTGACTGTGTCTGTGCAGTTTACACTCTCCCTAATGCCAGTGGGGAGTTGTTGAATCTGACGTGATGGAGGCATGTGCAATCCACAGAGGCTTTTGAGATTAGGGGAAGAGTTCTTTGCCATATGAATGGCAGATATTTTAACATCTGTTGCAACCTGACTTGCTGTATTATGTCTAAACTCTGGACAATGACAATAAATGGGACCTCATCTCATCTCTCATTTACTAAGCCATAATGCAAATCATCCTTTTCAGCATGGTCCATTCTATGCACTGGGTTCCCAGTGCTCTGTAAGACACAAGGTCTGGTTGCTGCAGTATCCCATCAGATGGAGTGGCCCATGAAACAGTATTCAAATGTCACTGATGCTCAAGAAAGCTAAACAAACCATCTCCCTGTGCTTTCCATTTCATTCAAGATGGGCAATACTTGTATTTTACATACTGGGCCCTCTACAATGTTTGGGACAAAGACACTTTTCTTTTCCTTTATTTGCTCCTGGTTTTAAGCAATTCACATGTAATTAAACTCCAGATTCCAGATTTATATACATTTTGGTTGGACCATGTAGAAATTACAGCCATTTTTTTTTATCCATAGTCCCCTCATTTCAGGGCACCATAATGTTTGGAACATTGGGCTTCTCAGGTGTTTGTGAGTACTCAGGTATGTTTAATTGCTTCATTGGTGCAGGAATATAATAACTAGGCTTAGTTCTAAGCTTTTGATCACCTTTTGGAGTCAGTAATTGCCATTTTTAAACATGAGGACTAGAGTTGTGTCAATGAAAGTCAAAGAAGTCATTAGGAGGATGAAAAACAAGAATAAAACAAAAAGAGTCAACGCCCAATCTTTAGTCTAACTAAAATCAACAGTTTGGAACATCATTAAGAAGAAAGAATGTACTGATGAGCTCAGTAATTGCAAGGGGACTGGTATTTCAAGGATGACCTCCACTGCTGATGTCCGAAGAATCCTCATCATAATGAAGAAAAATCCCCAAACGTATGTCTGACAGATCAGAAACACTCATCAGGAGGCAGGTGTGATTATGTCATGACTATGGTCCGCAGAAGACATCAGGAACAGAAATGCAGAGGCTACTCTGCAAGATACAAACCATGGCAAAGGTGGTATGCTTTGGATCTGATGCCTCCGAACATTGCTCTTGCCATCACTCTGATACAGGTTAATCTTAGTCTCATCTGTCCACAAGACCTTTTTCCAGAATCCTACAGGCTTTTTTAAATAGTTCTTGGCAACTGTAATCTGGCCATCTTTTCTGTAATCTCCCTCACAACCCCACTCTTCTGCTTTCTCCACTTAACCTTTGAAACCCTGACTATTCAGATACCTATCAATCTCCTCCTAAGTCACCAAACAACTTGGCCTCCACAGCTGCCCATGGTAGCCAATTCCAGATGTTCACCACTCTCTGGGTAAAGAAATTCTGCCACACCTCTCTTTTGAATGGACACCCTGCAATCCTGAAGTTGTGGCCTCTTGTCCTTGACTCCCCTACCATGGGAAACAACTTTGTCACATTTGCTCTGCTCAAGCTTTTCACCATTTGAAATGCTTCTATGAGGTCCCCCCCCCCCCCCTCATTCTTCTAAACTCTGAGGGGTACAGTCCAAGAGTTGTCAACATTCCTCATTTGCTGATGCCCTTGGATGTAGTTTTATCATGCTTGAGTTATAACATGATATTTCTTTTTTGCATTGTTTCCCTGTTAGCCAAATTTAACTTACCTGGAAACACTGAACCTAGGCCGTAATCGACTCAGCGATGAAGGAGTCCAGAGTCTTAAGGAAGGATTGATAGCTAATCAATCAGTTACACGGCTGGGATTGGCATCAACTGCAATAACATGTGAAGGTAACATTTCAAAATACTATGTTAACTCCTTTCCTCTTGCTGTAATTTTGAACCCAAGCATATTTAGGATTGGTATTAGAATGGGAGTATTGGATTTTAGCAAAACTTTTGATAAGGTTCTACATGAAAGGTTAGTAAGGAAGATTCAGTCACTAGGGATTAATAGAGAAATAGTAAGATGGGTTCAGAGGTGGCTGGAGGAGAGACAGCAGAGGGTCATGGTGGACAACTGTCAGTCAGGATGGAAGCCTGTTACGAGCGGAATACCTCAAGCATCGGTGCTAAGTCCCCTGTTGTTCATAATTTATATTAATGATTTGGATGATGGGGTGGTTAACTGGGTAAGTAAATATGCAGATGATATGAAAATAGTGGGAGTGGTGGATAGTGAGGAAGGTTCTCAGGGGTTATAGAGGGATTTGGTTTGTCTGGAGAGTTGGGCTGAAAGATGGCAGATGGAATTTAATGTAGAGAAGTGTGAGGTGCTTCATTTCGGTAAGAAAATCAAAATAGGACATATGTAGTAAAGGGGAGGACATTGGGGAATGCACAAGAACAAAGAGACCTTGGATTTATGGTGTAGCATTCCTTGAAGATGGATTCCCATGTTGACAGGATGGTTAAGAAGGCATTTGGTATGCTAATCTTCATAAATCATAGGAGCTAGGAAGTGATGCTGCAACTGTTTAAGGCGTTGGTGAGGCCAGGTTTGGAGTGTTGTGTTCAGTTCTGGTCTCCAAATTATAGGAAGGATATTGTTAAGGTGGAGAGGGTGCAGAGAAGATTTACAAGGTTTTTGTCTGGCTTAAAATACCTGGAGTACAGAGAAAGATTGAAGAGGTTAGTACTTTATTCATTGGAACGTGGACAGTTGAGAGGGGATTTGATAGAGGTGTTTTTTTTAAATTATGAAGGGAATAGATAGACTAGATGCAAGTATACCCTTCCCCTTGAGAGCAGAGGAGGTTGAAACAAGAGGACACAAGATGAGGGTAAGGGGGAAAAATTTTAGGAGAAACATTAGAGGATGCTTCTTCACTTAGAAAGTGGTGGCTGATGGAATAATCTTCCAAAGGAAATAGTTGAGGTAGAGTCAATTCTTTCATTTAAGAGGAGGCTGGATATATACATGGATAAGAAGGGGTTAGAGGCTTAAGGGTGGAGAATAGGCGGGGGCAGCTAGCGGAGTTGTTTGAGTGAATTGGCATGGACTTGCAGGGCAGAGATGACCTGTTTCCATGCCATAAACTGTTTTATGGTTATATGGTTATCTCATCTTAACGGGTTCAGAAGCTGAGCAGACTGTGGAATATTAAGAGTTTGGACCAAGATACCAGGTGAAGAACATAGATTATTACCTTTCAATACAGGTCCTTCTGCCCATGATGTTGTGCCAAACTATGTAAACCTGCTCTACACCAGTCTGATTTTTCCCTAACTTACATCCATAACCCTCTATTTTCCTTATATCTATGTGCCCAACCCTATTTTGATTGTCTCTATTGAATCCAGCTTCCTTCACCATCCGCAGCAATGCATTTCAGTCACCCACTATTCTCTGTGTAAAAATCTTATTTCTGACATGTCCCCTAAACTTAAGATGATGTCCTCTGGTATTTACTGTTGTCATCCTGGGAAAAAGGTGCTGGCTCTTCACGATGTCTGAGCCCCTTATAATCTTATAGTCCTCTATTAACTTACCTCTCATCCTTCATTGTTTCAAAGAGAAAAGTCCTAGCTCTGTCAACTTTGCTTTATATGGCATGCTTTCTAATCCAGGAAACAACTTGCTCTTTAAAGTTTTCACATCCTTCCTGTAATGAGGCGACCAGAACAGAATACCATAGGTGCTCTGTGATTAGTAAGGAATTGCTTAAGGTAGTATGTGAGTGGAAAGAAAAAGTTTGTAAACCGCAGTTTTAATCCACCTAATTGACTCATTATGTGCATGGTTTCATAGCTCCAAAGGAAATGTGCCAATGACAATTTTTCTCAAGCAAAATATTTCAGTAAAAATTGGATCTCAAGCAGTGATTCTCAACCTTCCCTTCCCACTCACATCCCACCTTAAGCAATTCCTTACTAATCACAGAGCACCGATGGCATAGGGAATTACTTAAGGAGGTATGTGAGTGGAAAGAGAAAGGCCAAGATCCACTGGTGTAGGAGATAATGCTTGGGGTGAAGTGTGGGTGTTATAATCAAGCGGATTGATTTACCTGGAGAATGTTGGCCATCTTGAGAGTGCTTACATCTCAGCCATTCCAACTAATTTAATTTTAATTAATCCTTAGGTGCTATAGCTGCAGCCGAATTCATAGCCGAGAGCACTAGAATCCTCAGGCTGGATCTTCGAAGAAATAGAATAGGAACTGGAGGTCTGATGGCCCTCACTCTGGCAACGAAACTAAATCATTCATTGGTCCAAATGGATTTGGAAAAGGGACCTGTCGTTGAGAAAGTAAGTAGATATGGGTCAGTCAACAAGTAAATTTTGGATCTGAATTACTCCAACATTAAATTTTCTAAATGAATTGATGCTACCCTGAATCAAGATTTATTCCAGGGCAAGGTAGGGGTGGTGCAATTTAATGATAAACACAGTGTGAACAAAGAGGTGGCTCAAGGGACATTGGTAAAATGGTTGGTTGAAATGCGACATGATACATTTTAGAAGAGTTTCTTTTCCTTTTACATGCTTTGTTTTTGGCCGATTACATTCCTGCAAACTGGCTCCTGGTTGGGTGCCATTCATGCAATTTTAGGCTCATTCCCCAGTATATTTTGTTTATCTTTTCATTAGCTCTGAGCATCAAGCAAGCTTGTACCCTAACTGGGAAATGTTGGTCCTTGTCTCTTCTAGATAAAGTTATGGACTCACCAGTATAAATATTAGAGTTTGGATTGTATTTTTTCACGTGTTGAGATTCAGTGATTTGTTTTGCTTGATAGTCAAATCTACCTATACTTAAGTACAACAGATAGTCCAAAATAACTGGAGAGGCTAATGTTGCAGAGAAAAAAAAGTCCAATTAAAATAGTGTCATAGCATAGCCTCCTTTTACTAATGAGATGTTGCTAACAACAGTGGGGAAGTAAGTGGTGGTGTGCTTTGAAACTCTTCTGTCCAACATAAGTGAGGAGAAGAGAGTATTAACAACATGGGATGGTTATTTTAATAGGTTGGCTGCTTTCCTGAGGCAGCAGGTTGTAGATGGAGTCATTCGAAGGGAGGTTGGTTTGAATGATGCACTAAGCTGATTTCATAACTCTCCCCAGTTTCTCATAATTTTGGACAGATCATTTTGTGTCTCAAATTGTAATGCATGGGGACGCAATGCTTTCTATGGTCTAAAAACTAGTAAGAGTAATTGAGGACAGGAACAATTTATTTAGACTTCGATGGAAGTAGATACTTTGGCGTGCCTTCTTGGGCATGACATCAAAGTGGTTGGATCAGGACAGAATTTTGGAAATAGTTGCACTTAAAAGCATTAAGCTCCCCCCATCTCCACCTCAATACCATTGATAATGGTCAGAGGCTTGTGCCGTATCCCATTTGCTAAACTCAATGAACAGCCTGTAATGAAATGGATTGTATAGATTGTACATAGTCTTTGGCCCGCCCCCTGATGACACTCTCTCTTGGACTCCTCCCCTGGGACCTAGGCCATAAAGGTCGGGCCACGTCTCCCTTCCCTGCATTTCCCTAGCTTGGATCTGGGCCAGCTCAAGTCTTCTGTACGATAAAGCCTATCTTTGTACTTGTGGTTAGTGGGGCAACTGATAATGCCCATCACAGCCAATTTGTTTTGCTGACATTGAGGGAGAGGTTGCAGTCCTGACACTGTGTTATTAGAGTCTCTGTCTTCTCCCTGTACACCTTCTCATTATTGTTTGAGATGCAACTTACAGAAGTGCTATGGTATTGTGTGGCTAAACATTCTTCCATTCATCTATAAACTCATAGATGACAACACTATCCTAGGGAAGACCTCCAATTTGAGGAGACTGAATTGTAAAAGGGAGATAGAGGAACTAGTGGCTTGGTGCTAGGGCAACTGCCTCAACATCAGCAAGACAAAGGAGCTAGTTATCATCTTCCAGACGAGTGGTGGAGCACATTCCACTGTCTGCAACAATGACGATGAAGGGGAGATAGTAGACAGCTTTAAGTTCTTGAGTGTTTCCAACGACCTGTCCTGCTCCAATCACATCGGCGTGTTAGCCAAGAAAGTGTAGCAGAACCTCCATTTATACAGTAAGCTGAGGAAATGTGGCAGGTCTCAAGAGTCTCTAAACATGAAATTTCCTGTCAGATGCATCACTGCATCAAGAACTTCTAAACATGAAATTTCCTGTCAGATGCATCACTGCATCATTTGCTCTGCCTTGGATCAGAAAATAAAACTACAGAGAGTTGAGAACGTAGTTCAGACCATAGCGCAAATCCCCCTCCCCTTTATAGACTCCAGCTATGCTTCCTGCTTCCTTGATAAAAGCAGTCAACATATTAAAGACTCTTCTTCCCCCTACCCCTGGCTACACTCATGTCTACCTCCTCCTGAGGGAAGAAGATTCACAAGTATGAGATCAAGCACTGCCTGATTGAAGGACAATTTCTTTCCAATCGTTACCAGATTTCAGAATGAACTTCATGCTAGTTAATAATTTGCTGTACAATGTATAGATTGACTAGGTGGATTGCATGGAAACTATATTTTTTTTATTGGACCTTCATGCAATAACAACAAACTTGAAATTGAACTTCTGAAAGCAGATGGAAATTTTAGATTGTGGAGTGTTAAATATGTCCCTGAATATTTCCGCCAGCTGGTCCACACAGGTTCTTAGGAAGTAACTAGGGACTTGATGCGGGCCACGGGTTCATTCTCAGGAAGGCTGATGTGATGTTTGCGTCAGTAACCATGGTTACATGTGAGCCTGAGGCTGTCATGGCGGGTGACATTGACACATTGAACTTCTGTTCAAAGATTACATTGTAGGAGGTGCATTGTTGTCAGAGATTCTGGATGACACCGCAGTCCGAGCAACACCAGGATGACTTGAAATATTAGAATGATTTCACTGCAACTGCGAAATATTTTTCATTTTATTTTTAAGATCTGAAACATTTTGATTTGTTAATAAAATAAATCTACACACCAATTTAGGAATCAGGTTTATTTTCATGAATATGTATTACAAAATTTGTTCTTTTGCTGCAGCGGTATTGTGCACTACAGGTGCAAAAATGGCTATAAATCACATTTCCTTAAATACACTATTGAAAAATAATTAGTCCAAAAGAAGAAAAAAAAGTGAGGTCGTGTCTGTGGTTCATTGCCCATTCAGATTCGGATGGCAGAAGGGAAGAGGCTGTTGGTGCAACAGTGGGCGTTTGTCTTCAGGATCCTGATGGCAGCAGTGAGAAGGGGGCATGGCCTGGGTGGTCCTGGACAGTGAGGGTCCTTGATGATGGAGGGTGGCTTTCTTGAGACACCGCCTCTAAAAGATGTGCTTAATGGTGTGAAAACTAATGCCCTTGATGGTGCTAACTGTTTTCAACCCTCTGCAGCCTTTTTCTGTCCTGTGCATCGGCACCTCCATGGGAAGTCAATAACGATGTACTGTTATTTTATACATGTTTCCAAGAAAGTAGGGAAGGAAGTTAGAAGCTCCTTAACTAGATGATGTTGGAACGTAGATTGCTTGGGCACAGCCAATAGCTGAGTTACAGACCATGATATCTTTCAAGGATAAGTTAATAGTAATATTTAAAAAGCCAGAGCGAAAGTGAGAAAGCAGACTGGTGAGATTACCTCTGTATTACTTTAGCAATATACAAGCACAGGCATAAATACATTCATTGGACTACTTTGGTGGTATTACTTTGTATGTTTCTCTTTCTTGTCAACAGCATGTTTGTTGTTAAATAATATCATCACTACGTGTTTAACCAAAGTGGAAGAGAAATATACTTTACCTTATTTAAAAATTAACATGGATAAATACATAATCTAATTAATTACTTGAGAACAGAGGTATATGTTGCTATTATCCATTTCTTTGGCTTGGCTTCGCGGACGAAGATTTATGGAGGGGGTAAAAAGTCCACGTCAGCTGCAGGCTCGTTTGTGGCTGACCAGTCCGATGCGGGACAGGCAGACACGATTGCAGCGGTTGCAAGGGAAAATTGGTTGGTTGGGGTTGGGTGTTGGGTTTTTCCTCCTTTGCCTTTTGTCAGTGAGGTGGGCTCTGCGGTCTTCTTCAAAGGAGGCTGCTGCCCGCCAAACTGTGAGGCGCCAAGATGCACGGTTTGAGGCGTTATCAGCCCACTGGCGGTGGTCAATGTGGCAGGCACCAAGAGATTTCTTTAGGCAGTCCTTGTACCTTTTCTTTGGTGCACCTCTGTCACGGTGGCCAGTGGAGAGCTCGCCATATAATACGATCTTGGGAAGGCGATGGTCCTCCATTCTGGAGACGTGACCCATCCAGCGCAGCTGGATCTTCAGCAGCGTGGACTCGATGCTGTCGACCTCTGCCATCTCGAGTACCTCGACGTTAGGGGTGTGAGCGCTCCAATGGATGTTGAGGATGGAGCGGAGACAACGCTGGTGGAAGCGTTCTAGGAGCCGTAGGTTCTAGGAGCCATCAGATGCAAGGATCGACAATGAGATAGACAACAGACTCGCCAAGGCAAATAGCGCCTTTGGAAGACTACACAAAAGAGTCTGGAAAAACAACCAACTGTAAAACCTCACAAAGATAAGCGTATACAGAGCCGTTGTCATACCCACACTCCTGTTCGGCTCCGAATCATGGGTCCTCTACCGGCATTATCCATTTAGCAGTACATTAACTGGTATAAGAGAGGGAAAATAATCAGATTATTTTGCGGAAGTGGATTGTTATTCCTACATGTTCAAACTGGTATTACTGATTGTACCGAGCTTTCTGAAAAAGATAGACGTTCTCTACTAACCTTCATTGAACCAAGGCCACAGAACGATGGTGTTGTTTCAGAATGCCTGGAACAGTGTTGGCACATTTTCTCAGAAGTGCCCTTCGCTGTTGACTTTCTGGGCGACAAATCTCTGTCGAAGGACCAACTAGACTGTGCAGCACGTCTCAAGATGAGAAGGGCAAGCCACTATGCCACCAGGCTGACAGAATAGTAGACTGTTCATCTTATGGGTGAGGTGCCCTCTCCTCTGAAGGCTGGCTTTAGTTATAGGGTGCACCACTTCACTCTTGTGAACAAGAGGAAATTCTCAGCAGCTTCACTTGAAAAAGGTTGTGAAAAGGGAAAAATAAATATGAAAGCAGAATTTCTCTGTTCTGCCTGGTAGAAAAATGCCATTTTCAACATATGTCCCATGCCCAAAGCGATTTCTGTTTTTATCTTTTGGGAGATAACGTAATCCCTTTCATTGTGTTATCTATATTACAAGCACAGCCGCATACCTTATTATGTCAACTAAGGTTGCTAAATATTTGCCTGCAAAATTTGGCCTGTACTATATTTTCTTCTTCAGACTTGCACAGCTGTATGTAGTCCTCGGGAGAGGCCATGTCCCAAAGCTATCATTACACATGTTTTCATTTGCAGTAGCTTCTCACAGCTGTACTCTATGTCTTAATGAACGCACCAGTCGACCACCACTGTCCTCTCTGTTAAACAGAGAGAAAAATAACTTATTGAATTTAAGTAATTACAGTTCTCCACTTGCTGTTGCCAAGCAACCTAAACTCTGAACAATTAGATTTGTTGCCCTCCCCAAAGACTGCTGGGATATTACCAGCAGTTAAGCAACAAGCTGACCCAATAAAGAAAGCCCCAGGTGAATTCCTCAGATCAAAATAAAAGGAAAGGCCAGCTTTGTTTTATTATAATTATGCAATAGTTTAATTAGCCAGGCACAAAATTATTTCTTTACAGATCCAGAAGGATACTGTTAACCAGTATTTAAGTCATGTTTGATCAGTTAAGTATTTCTTTGGAGGTTCACACTGTACTCTAACAATGTACAGGTATACAAAACTAGAGCATTCCATAAGCCGAAATGGCGTAAAGCGAAGACCCATTCACTACTACTGAAGACTATTTTTGTAAAAGCAAAAACCCATTCAAATTTCTTTCGGATAGCAAACACCATCAATTTTCATAAAATGAGTTATTCATAAAGTGGGGTATACCTGTATAAGGTACTGGACAGGTCAGTAATTGCACTTTTGTCTGAGCATGAGCCAAATCACAAGGTTAATTTTAAACCAGGTCGTTTGAACCTGAGCCTTCATCCCAATGAATCTACCAACTCTGAAAGATTTAGATATCTTTTGTAAACTTTACTACTCTAGCAATGCATCCTTAAACTCTGTAGCTGTGCCCAATGAGACCTTCCAAGCTCTTTTATTAACATGCAATAAACAGGGACCACTCAGTAGCCAACCATTTCAGTTCCATGCCCCACTCCCGTGCCGGCATGTCTGACAATAGCCAAATTGAGCCCATTAGAGCCTAATATTGTGTCTCGGTACTCCCCAACCAGATGGCATTAGCATTGACTTCTGTGGTTTCCGTTAGACATCTCCACTGTCTTTCTCTCTTTTTCCCTATCCCTCTGTCTCCTTTCCTCCAGTTCCCTACCCCTTTCCATCTCTATTCAGAGAGCTATCCTGCTATCACTTCCCAGCTATCTTCTTTTCTCCCTTCCCACCCATATCCCCCATGGGATCTTGCTTATGGGCCTCTGAGACCACCCCCATCCCCCCCCCCCCCACCATTTTATTCTCGCACCTATCTGCTTTTTGCCGATACTTTGATGAAGGTCTCAGGCCCGGAACATTGGTTGGTTATGTATCCTTGCCATAGAGACCACTGTGTAACCTGCTGAGTTTCTCCAACAATCACAGCATCTGCAGACTTTCTTTAACTCTTTTATCAACACATTGAAAGGGAGGTATGATCATCTAACAGTGAAGCAGTCAAAGTTTTACTTGAATTTTGGAGTTTACAGGTAATTTATCAGCCATAGATTTAAATCACTGAAGATTTGTTTTATGACTTCATTAGGATACCTGAAAATTACTCTTTTCTGGATTATCTTCAAGGTAAACTAATTGGGTATTTAAACTCATTCTCATCTGGATTGTCATCTAAATAAACTATTTGGGTGTTTTTTTCTTCTTCATCTTCTTCTCCTTCTTCCTCTTGTTTTATTTATTCTACATTATTCAATTCCCCCACCTCTTCTTCACATTTAAGTTTATTGTCACATTACGCATGGTCCATTCAGAGGGATTCTTCCACCTGCAGTCGAACAAGTCAACTTTAGCCTGCACAGTATAAAGTAGGAGAGCAAGAGCACTATTTTGGAGTAAAGTGTTACAGTGAAAAACTTTAATGAGTACGTGGCAAGCACTGACCATTGTAATGCTCTTTTTCATCTTCTCAGAACTCTATCTCTAACACAAGGAGAATTCTTTTTGAATTTGGCTGCCCTTAAGAATTCCAGGTTTGTTACAAGCTGTGATGCTTATTAACAGGCCCATGGGAAATCCAATCCTGGTACAGAGTGGAATCAAAATTTCAACAAGAACATCTGGAATGCTGAGGTCATGTACAATACTCGAATGTGCTGGAGAAAATGCCGTCTTGGCACTCTCCAACCAGATGGCATGAACATCAACCTCCAATTTCTACTACTCCTCATGTCTCTCTCTTTCTCTATCTCTCTGTCTCCTTTCCTCCAACATCTCACCCCTTCCCTTCCTTCTAACAGAAAGCGACTCTTCTTTGTCCTCTTCCCTCTCTCCCTATCCCTTCTTCTCCCATCCTCCCCATCTTCTCCTGTCCTCTCCACTATCCCACCTTTTTATTAAGCCACCTACCTGCTTTTGTTTCTTATTCCTGATGAAGTATTCAGGTCCGAAACATTGGCTACTTTTCACTTCCCATGGATGGCCTACATTCGTGTATCGAACAGAATGGAAACAAGCAAGGCTTTAACACCACACCAACGCTCTCCTCAGTCCTGTGTTCAACTGAAGGATCTTTGACCTTTGTTTCTCTTTCTGCCTACTGCTGGATGTTTCCAGAATTTTCTGTTTTGATTTGAATTGTTCAACATTGATAGATTTTTTGGGTTTTATTTATTTCATCCTCTCTTCTCCCTGCTCTATTGCCTCCAACAAACTTTCCATTGGGCTGCAGTTAGTTCACAGAATGATATGAACAAGAAACTGTTCAATCTTTGTTCTCTCCATTCCAGCAGAAAGAAAATCTGAAGTTCAGTCATCAATTTTCAAATGTTGATGACAACTGCGTATTCTGGAGGATGATCCCAATATCATTCTTGACTCCTTTACTGAACTATACAAGAGGAAAGGCCTTAGTCTAAGCCCATGGCAATGGGCCCATCGCAAAACACTTTTTACTAGCAATCATGTTCCATGGAAAATGTAGCTCACAATTCCTATTAAGGGGACAAAGAGACGTCAATACATTTAAATTAAATTTTTTACATTTAAATCCGATGTACAACATGGATACAGACCGTTCTAGCCCACGAGTCCATGCCACCCTGTTGTAGGAAGGTCACACCAGTCTATGTTACATTCATGGTGTCTCCCCTTAATCTTTCAGACATCACGCTTCCATATTGTGTTTTAATTCACTTTAATACTTCTAAATTATTTTGATATTCACTTTAATGCCACAATCATCCTACATCCCCCATATGTTTTTGAAGGAT
Organism: Narcine bancroftii; assembly: GCF_036971445.1. Taxonomy (NCBI): domain Eukaryota; kingdom Metazoa; phylum Chordata; class Chondrichthyes; order Torpediniformes; family Narcinidae; genus Narcine; species Narcine bancroftii. Next base: position 27,699,723 of record NC_091470.1, read on the forward strand.
GGGAGGAAATCCGAGCACCCCCGGGAAAACCCTTGCAGACACGGGCAGAACGTACAAGCTCCTTACAGATGGCGCTAAATTTGAACCCGGCGTTGCCAGCACTGTAATAGCATTGTGCTAACCAGTACACTAACTGTGCCAAGCTCTTGGTTGGCTACTTGGTGTAAAAACCTACAGAAATTCTGAAAGAGCTCAGCTGGTGTCACAGCGTCGAGAGGAGGTAAAGATATATACGGATGCTTCGGGCATCTAGTCAGAATAATCTTTCATCTTTTAAATTACAAAAACATCACATCCAATGGAAGTATTGAAATCTAGCCACCGGAAGTAGTAATTTATGTTACTGTATCTATGCTTGGGAAAGAAACACAAAATAAATTGTTAAGCGCATTATGTCTTTGCCCTACAATTTATCTTTTAGCAGCCCTTTAAACAAAGCATTACTGAATTCCAGGCAAATGATTGATACTTTAGCTGTTAACATCCACCTTGGCTCAGTCAAGAAGTTTTGCACTCAAGCTACCCTCCAGGACATAAGCACATAATTGAGCCTGAGTCATCGGTGGATTATGGGGGGGGGCTAATTGTGGGGGAGGGCAGGAATAATTGTGGGGGACAGCTGCACTTTTGTATCTGCTGTATGCACTGCTAAGATGTGGGGAGCATTAACCATCCCCCTCCACAAGATAGAGTCTAGCTAGGAACTCAAGGTCTGGTCATAGAAACTGTACGACAATAACCTTCTTAGGAAAGACGAGAAATGGGTATCACTCAAAACCTTCACCCTTCATGACTGTACTCTTTCAGCATTCTCATTAACTGCCTCAGCTATTCAACAATAAAAGGAAACCTCTTCCAAGGTGGACGTTTAATTTTTTTTATACCTCCTTGCCAGCTGTTTTCCTGTTATCCAGATTTAATATGCAATTGCAAGCATTTGCATATTAAAGGACTAATTAGCTCCTGAGAGCATGTGTGTGAGAATGGTAATAATTAGTACAATGGTCACCTGGGACCCATCTCTGGTGCATTCTTTGCAGAATCCTATGTCTTGTGCTGCTCTCTTGGAGTTAGTATTGACCATGTGCAGTTTGTAGTTGCCTTTGTTCCCAGACGCTGAGGGGCTGTACTGCCTATGACTCCATTCTTGTACTTTTCCTCTCTTTGAAGTGTTTTGTCTGATCTCAATGAATGCCCGACATTAAGCCAGATGCTAAAACTCTGACGTGCTATTACAGCAAGTGAAAAGAAAATCAGAAATGCCACTTTTTGCTACATGCACCATTCTAAATATTCTCTGGCATCTGAGAAAGATTAGGTTTGAATGAATTCCCTGAATTGTATCCTTATGACACACTAATGCTTGGAATCTTGGTTGGAGTGAGTTTTAGCAAAAACAGTGCCCAGGAATAAAAATTACTGGAGAAAGGAGTTTTGATTGGCATATGTTAGGGAGAACATTGTGTTGTGATGAAAGGTGATCAACCCAAACATTATCCCTGATTCTTTCACCTCAACTGCTGCCTGACTTGTTGAGTATTTCTAGAATTTTCTCCTTTTTTAAAATTTCAGATTACCAACAGTTGAAAATTTTCCTTTGGTGTTGTGTCATATTTTTCTTAACGGGTCCTAAACTAAATGTGCATGAACAAATGGAAATCTATTCAGCCCTTGTGTTCATTCAGAAGTCTTTCAGTCCTTCATGAAATGTGCGTCATTCTCTTAGCTGGTTGATATCGCAGATGCATTGTTTACTGCAGTTATGTAGACCATAGAGACAACACGCTGATTGCTCAGTGCACCAACACTTAGTTAATAGTAGACAAAGGGAATAGAAAGGGCCTTTTAACCATTCCTGTGGTAGTGATGTTACCGGTGGGGGACGATTTGTGAATAGGGGTTCACAGGATTAAAACACGCAAGTCTGCAGACACCGTGATTGAAGTTAATGCTGGAGAAACTCAGCAAAGATAAAGATGCAAAATCAACGGTTCAGTCTTGAGCCCTTTGTCAAGGAACCTTGATGGGTTTTAATAGGGGTTCACGGGCTTAGTTCTAATTCATTGAACAAAGAAAGATTGGAGGGTCTCAGCTTGTCAGGCAACATCCATGGAGAGAAATGGTCAGTCAGCGATTGGGTTGGGACCTGTTATCGAGATTAACAGGTAAAGAGGGGAGCTTAGGAGGGACCAAAAAGTTTTAGAGTACTGGACAGAAGAAGATGGGGAGGCAGGTTGGGGAGGAGACAACAGAAGGTGAGGGGATAGTGAAGGCAATGATGAAGATTTCTCTGGTTATAATTCATCCATACCCATAGCTCCCCATAACTTCTGTTACTCCTGCCAGAAAGGTGTTCCTGGACAGGGAAAGAGTTTAAGTCTTACTTGTGAGAAGCTTGTCAGCACTCGAGTGTCACGTGTAGATGAGGTACTGATGCATGGTGACATTAATACAATCATTCAAGGTTCAACTTATTATAATAGTAATAAAACTGTGTCATATTATATAACATTCCTTTTTGCTTGCTGCAAGGCAGGCAGATTTGCCACCAGCAGGAATTGCCTAAACACCTTTTAGAGTTCTTACAGTTAGACTCATAGTCAGAATTGCGGTCAGAGAGAAAGAGAGAGAACCAACAAAAGAGAGCCCCCCAGAGTCACCGAGTCCGTAGATTCACCTCCAGCACTTTTGCAGCCCCTGCAGCCACACAGAGTCCAGTCCAAACCATTGGCAACCCAAGCTGCAGATCCAAACCTCCAACACAGTCAGGAACCCTTCAGTGCCCTCGGCACCTCCTCGCATTCTGGGTCCAATATCAAGCGCCCCTCTAGCTAGTTTGACCCAGTCTCCAGCAGCCCACAGCTTCCACGGGTTCCTCACCTCCAGTCGCCAGCTGCAGAGTCCTCACTGGTCCGCCACCATGGCCACCATCCTCCTCCGCTTCTCCCTCTCTGATGGTGCATGATCCTCCTGTCCTCTGGTGACCCTTCTCCAGTCCTCTACTCCCCCGATTAATAGGCAGCGCCATCTTGGCTGCAGACTCATGGTCGTGGAATTTCAACTAAAGCCTCCGTGAGCTCCCTCAGCAGGCTGCTCAAAGCTCTTTCGGAGCTGATGACAGTGGACCCTGCCTCTCCGCTCCCTCACTCCCCGTGGGTCCGCACCAGTGGCAGCACTGCCTCTACAGTGGCTCCGTCAGTGCCGCCATCTTAGATGGCACTTGCAACAGCGAAAGTTGTGTAATAAAAAGAAGGGAGTAGCCCTGGAACAAACAAAAAGAAATAAACTTCTAAAGTATTTCCACACCTCTAGGTCATCAAGTCCAGTACACGTAAGTACTGGAGGAATTCAGCAGCTTACGCAGCCATGAAAGGCAGTAGTCAGTTGACATTTAATGCCTTGAGCCCTTCTACTGGAGTAAAAGAGCGAATTACCAAGATACAATAAAAAACGTTGTTTTGCGTGCTATCCAGGCAAGTCACCTCTACATAACGCAGCAGTAAGTACAGGAATAAAAACACCATGGTACAATAAAACAAAACTATAAGGTATAACGTAAAAGGGAAGCATACAGTTAAATTGTGCAAGGCTTCATCTTCGTCTGCCGAAGGCACCTTTCCTTCACTTTGCTGCTGTTGGAGAGTAAACTGATTGGGCGGTAATTAGCTGGTTGATTTTTCTTTTTTTTTTGTGAGCCACAGCTTCCTGGGCAACTTTCCACCCTGTCAGGTAGATGCAAGTGCAGGAACTACACTGGAACGACTTACCTGGAAATACGAGCATAAGCTTCAGCCGGATTGTTGCCTGCTGCATCTGATCTTCTCAGTCATTTCCTTTTATCCTACGAAGTGAATTGAATGAGCCTGAAGGCTGGCTTCTGTGAGGGGAGGGGGTGGGGGTGAGTTTAGTGGGGGGACTTCTTCAGCCATGTCTTTATTAGGAGTAGGGAGACATATTTGGAACTCCCCTTCCTCCGCTTGGCTGTTTATTTGGTCGCCACAATTGTTGATATGATATGTTGATACATCAGAGTTTTGATCTGATCCATTGGTTGTGGGACACTTAGCTCCGCCTATAACACGCGGCATTTTTCTGCTTATATGCCAGCTTCATGTGGATGGCAACCATAGTTTCACATGATTGTACTCCAATTGAACTAGGAATGATGCCCAGGCTTGAGTGAAAAAATAAAACTGATTTTACATAAATTATTTAATAAATAAATATATAGGTGAATGAATAAATGAATAAATAGATAAATAGACAGACACATAAATAGACTGACAGACAAGTAAATACATAAATAAGCAGTTAAATAAATAAATAAAGATAGAGATTGATAAATTGATTGATTAAAAAAAAAGCCTGGACTACACATTTAAACGCTAGAGGCGCAGAGAGAGTCCGCTTAACGCATAGCATCTCCTCACTTGTCAGGAAGGCACAACAGCGATGGGGCTTCCTTAGAAGACTGAAGCAAATAAGGCGAGCGACAACCATTCCATTAACTTTCTACAGGAGTATCCTGGCCGGCTCGTCACAGTGTGATGTGATTGCTGACAAACATCGGATTGGAAGCCAATCCACATGGTCATAAAAGTCCAGAGAGGATCACTTGAGGCCTCCCTCCCCTCTTCCAATGTGATTTACCGGGATTGTTTAAAGAGGGCCACGCAAAATCTGTGAAGGCCCCTACCACCCCAGACACAGCATCTTCTCTCAAGAGGTTCTGCTGGTGTGCCACAAAGACGAGGTGAATAACAGCATGCAATGACAGTTGCTCTCAAGATTAAAAGAAGTCACTGGAGGCAGTGAATGCTGCTCAGCATAAACCTCTCTCCTCTCCATGGGCTCCATCTACATCACCTGCTGCCAAGGAAAGACAGCCAACATAGTGAAGGATCCATCACACCCGGGGCACATTCTTTCTTCCTCTTCCCAGTGTGGAGAAGGTTCAAGAGGTTAGAAATTGCACAGCCACAGGCTTAAAAATAGAAGCATCCTTGCAACTATCAGGCTTCTGAATGAACCCCATAATAGTAATCTCACACTGCACTTGCTTTGCAGCAATTGATTTTTTTTCCCATTGCAACGCTGTACTATCCAATTGTTCTCTTGCCCTTCCACTTTATATGGTTGCCTGTCTGTTAAAGTTCACCTTTTAGACTGTTCCTGGAAGAACACTCCTACCTGTACCAGGTGTAACATGTCAAGTAAACTTAAATGTAAAAATCTTTCGCCTGTAGTTTGATAAAGATGAGGCTGTTGCATAAGTTGGATAACTCCCTTCCTGTGACTGATGCAGGCAGGTATCTCTGTCCTCTGAGAACCAGCCAGCTCAGTCAGTACTGCAAAATACCATTAAAACAGACAGTACAGTTATAGTTATTGGGCACGTAAAGAAAGTGCCTGGAAATGTTGGGAGTTCCAATAGAGAAAGCCTTCACAGCCAATCAAATCGTTACCAGCCGACAGCCGAGCTAACCCCATCAGTCCCCTATCTTTGTGCATCTGTACTCCAACAACTTACATTTCCATCAACTCCACTGCCATTCCTTTCCCTCTTAACTGGACTGAGGGGTAATTTACATCATCCAGTTAACTTACCAGATGTGCGAAGTAACCAGAGCACCCAATGGAAACCCACGTTCCCAGGCAGAACGTGGAAACTTCACAGCAAAAGAACTGGAGGTCAAGACTGAAGCCAGGTTGTGGAGCAGCATCATGCCTCTTTAAGTCCCTCCAAGTAAACTTCAGGTTTTTCTTATTGCTCCCACTTCGTATGCGAGCTGCCAGGCGGATAACACTTTCCAGTGCCATGGGGATTTTTCTGCTCGGGGCATGTGATGGGAATTAAAGCTGCAGTGTCCAATGTATGTTAAGTAAATACTGGATGAGTTCAATAAAAGGTTAATTGCCTTTCAGGATGTGGCTGAGAACCTTGACTTTGAACGTGGAAAGGTTAATTAATCATCTAAAACTTTCTGTTCCTGTAGAGTTTTGCTGGATTTTTTAAAAAAAAGATTGCCAGAAGCTTTGCCTAGAAAAAAGTTATATAAATAGAGAGCAAAATGTGATGCTGTAGTGTGGCACAGAGAATGATGCTCACATGACAAGAATTGCCTACACATTTACTGTTTTTACACTAAATTCACCTCCTCCTGTGCATCAACATGGGTTGCCTTGCAGTAAATTTAATATTACAGCTGATGATCTGAGGGTGACGCAAAGTGTTTCACAACCAAATGAGTACATTTGTGGTCACAGTTGAAATGGAGGAAACTTGGCAATAAATAATTACAGAACAACCTGGTAAAATCAACCATCAAGGTTAAAATAGATGATCAGCCTCTTGATGTTAATCTGTTATAACCATGTACTTGAGCAAATTGTTAAGTCAAACTAAGTTTACACTCCTTTTAGTTAGATCAAGGGATTCTTTAAGATTTAGATTTTAGATTTAGACATACATCATCACAGAAACAGGCCATTTTGTCCGATGAGCTCGTGCTGCCCATTTACACCCAATTGACCTATAACCCGGATTAGTTTTTGTGATGTGCTGCGGGGCAGCAAGCAAACACAAAACACGGGGAGTCTGTACTATGGGCTTTAATCAGCTCAAACTCTGTACTCACCAGTTTTAGTATCTTTGCTGGCTCCACGTGTGCCTGACTGTCCTTTGCTGGCTCCACGTGTCCGACTAACCCCAGGAGGGGCCGGCTCGAGTCTATATACAGGCCAGTGATTGACAGCCGGCCACCCTCCGAGGCTGCCTACCTGCAGGTACAGTGGTTTCCCCCTGTAGTAGGCTGGTAGGAGTGTGGCCAGTGTTGTGGTTGTATCACCACTGTTTCGAACAGTGGGAGGAAACCAGACCTGGCGAGAACGTACAAACCTCTTAAAGACAGCACGGGTTTTGAACTGCAGTCCTGGTCACTGGCGCTGTAACAGCGTTGCACTGTCACATTAACTGTGCTGCACTTACTGAGAGAGCAGTCGATACCCCATTTTAACCTCGTTAGAGTTGTGGAGTCTCTGAATTAAATGGCACCAATTGATCCATACCGACCAAGTTGTCTGCCTGAGCTCTTTCAATCCGGCTCAATACTAAACGTTTTCTATCTAAGCAGTTGTCTATATTAGTTTTAAACATTACAATTGTCCTAGTCTCTGCCATTTCCAGTTTGTTCTATATCACTACCATCATGTGGATAAAGTTACTTCTCAATCCCCCTTAAATGTTGTTCTCCCACTTTGATTGATGCCCGCTACATTTAGATTCCTCAACAATGGGGAAAAGACTGTGACTAATTACCCCTCATGATTTTCATTTTGTCAGTAAGGTTACACCTTAGCTTCCAGGGTCTCATCTTATCCAAATGCAATTTAAACTCACCAGTTCTGCTAACATCCCTGTAAATCCTTTTGCACCTTTTCCAGCTTAACGCCATTCTTCCGAAAGCAGGGAAGCCAGAACTGCGTACAATACTCCAAGCATGGACTCACCAATATCTTTTACCACTGAGATATGACATCCAAACTCTTGTACTCAGTGTCCTGACCAATGAAGGCATGCATTCTACACGTCTTCCACCACTTCCAGTGAACTATGTACCTGTACTCCTCGATCTGGCTGTTCTACAATACTATCCAGGGGCTTACCATTTGTAAGTCCTGCCCTATTTAACTTCCCAAGTGCAAAACTTAGCTCTTATCTGAGTTAGTTTTAAATATTAAAATGGTATCTAAAACAAAAATTCCACGACGCAGCCCTTCCGGTCCAGGTAACACGTGCGGCCCAATTACATCCAATTAATTCACAACCCCGTAGATTTTGGAAGGAAGGAGGAAACTGGATCACTCAGAGAAAACCCATGAAAGGTCACCGGGAGAATGGACTAACTCTTTACAGACGTTGCCGGATTCGAACCTGGGTCACTGGTGCTGTAATAGCGCCGCGCTAACTGTGATGACCTTTTTGGATTGAGTAAAATTCAAAAGACAAATAAAGTATAGGAGTATGGCCAATGCGGAGGCAAAAACTCTGAAGAAAATTGATGAAAAATCACCTTAACAGAATCAAGAGATTTACTTTAAAAGAGTTGTAGTATTACGAGGTGCCTTTAGGTGGTGATATTGATCCTTGGCAACAAATGAATTGAGCACTGCCACCAAATGGCACCCAGAATTACTGCAGCTGACATACTCATTGTTTATTACAGCTATTTGTATTCATACCCATGAATTTCCTCACTCTTCTTGGAATATTAAACATTACAAAATGTACAGCTTGGGTCTACAGCAATCAGAGCACATTGATATCAATGCTTAATATTAAATTGATTGCATTACTGATTTAATGGATCACCATAAATTCGAAACAGCAGATTTAAGTGCATTGACGCTCTCATATAATATTGCAAAATAATTGTGAAACAGTGGATTTAGATCTTTATATTTATTTGATTCAAAGCAAATCAACAGAGACTTCCATTGCATTATTATTTCAATCATGGGAATGTGTAAACAAATCTAGAATCAGTTTCTCAAATCCCTTTTCAAGGGGATTTATTTATGTATAAATTTACGTGGCATGATAATGGATATCTGAGTGTATTAATATTTGAGCGGATTTTCACTAATCCTTTTTGGGTTGATGGAGTTGAAGGCTTTTGTAAGGTTGGAAAGGCTTGTGGATCGTTTTAGGCCACTGTTTACATGTTTCTTGGATTTATCATAGCACGTAGAACATAGACCGTAGATCATGGAGCAAAGAACATACAGTAAAAACACAAAGTTGGGGAAACTTAGTGGGTCAAACAGTATACTTCATTTAGCAAAGATAAGGATACATCACCAGTATTTCAGCTTTGAGCCTTTCATTGGTGAAGGGCTTGAGCTTGAAACGTTGGTTATGTATCTTTACCTTTGTGATATAAAGTACACTGTTTGACCCACTAAGTTTCCACAGAGCAGGAACACACCCTTAGGTCCATGTGTCCGTCATGAACATGATTCCCAACCTAAACTAAAACTTTGCTGCTTGCTGATTATGCATCTTTCTTAATTCCCTGCATATGCAAGTGTTTATCTAGAAACCTCTTAAAAAACATTGGATGTGTCCGCCCGATTACCCCTGGCAGCCCATTCCAGGCACCTACCAAACTTACCCTGAACATCTCTTTTAAACTCTTACCATCCCACACCATCTGGAACGCAGATACTTCAGGATGTCACATTTTTACCTTGGGGAAAGGGTTCTGACTGACAACCCTATCGATGCTGCTCATAACTTTATGAAATTTCATCAGGTCACCAGCTAGCCTCCAAAGTTACAGAGAAAACAACCAAGAACAGTAACATCCCCGTCATCAGGAATTCATGCAATCGGCCAGCCTCAAGCAAGCAGCAAATAAACTGCAGAAAATAAAAGGGTAAAAAATACAGAGTTTAAAATTAGTGCCCCCTAATGGTCATTTTGCCAATCACACAACATGTAATCTCAAGCAACTGGCAAACTCACTTATCCGGAATCTACCGATTCCCATAGGTGTTGGATACCAAGGTTTTTAACTGTAGATCCAACATTTCTCTGCAGTTCATATCTTTTAATCCTGGTAAATCTCTTCTATACTCTTGCAAAATCTTTCCTGAAATGGGGCAACTGGAATTGTGCACTGTGTTCCATATGCATCTCTCTCTTATAGTATCTTTCTCTTATACACAATGCCCCAAACAATGAAGACAAGCATGCCCTATGCCTTATATGCCATCCTATGTCCTTGCATGGCCACTTTCAAGGAGCCATGGAGCTGGACCCTGAGATCCCACTGCAAACAATGAAGACCCTGAGATCCCACTGCAAACAATGACCCTGAGATCCCACTGCAAACAATGAAGACCCTGAGATCCCACTGCAACTCAGAGTGAAGATCATGCCCATCTTCTTATAAAACATATAAATTGGTCGATCAGTTCATAAAGGTTCCTAGGAAACATTTCCAGTTGTCTGACTCTCCCTTATCTCTATTTATTGGTACACCTACAGCCAAGGCTTATCTCACACATGGCCATCAACTCCCCTTTGGGTTTTATTGCTGTTAATTTATACTAAAAGATAATTTACAGTGGGCATTTAACCTAACAGCTCATCTTAGGGATGTGGGAGGAAACTGGAGGACCCAGAGGAATCCCGGCTTTCACAGAAACAATGACCCCTAAGGATTTACAAGTGCTTCACTTGGGACACATGTTTGGGACCCCTTGTATGTGTTTGCACTTACACCTCCTCCCTCACCACTATTCTCTCTGTCTCCATCTTGGAAGACAAACGATCTATAGGCATCTACAAAAAAATAACTCTCACAGCCAACTCAGTAACATCTCTTTGTATCTTTTCTTCTGTGAGTATTCTCTTCCTTGTCTCAATTCCTCCATCTCTATTGCATCTGCTCCCATGGAGAGGCTTTCCAATCCAGGACATCCGAGATGTCCTTCTGTATAAAAAAATGGCTGCCCCTCTACTGCCATTAACTCAGCCCTTCTATTTCCCTCACATCTCCCCAGGCTGCTTATCACTGCTAGATGCAACCACCAACCCAGAGGTTCCCCTCTTCCTTACCTACCATCCCATGAGCCTCCACATCTAAAACATTGTTCTCTGCAAGAACAGGAGCCCACCACTAATGTCACCCCCCCTCCCCCCTCCTCCCTCCATAGGAACCGCTCCCTCTGCAATTCCCTCATTAACTCATCCATTCTCATGAATTGCCCCTTTGAAACATAGTCCTGTGACTGCAAGAAGTGTTAAGGTTTCACTGACACCTCTTCCCTTACCATTATTCAAGGGGGATCCCTTCCCACCATGCCAGCGACTGCTCCATCTACATACAAGGGACAATTAACTGACCAACTCGTACATCTTTAGGACAAAGAAGGAAACTGCAGCACCCAGAGGAAACCCAGATAGTTACTTGGAGAACATATTCATCACCATAAGTCAGCATTAGACCTGCATCATTGAAGTGGCTTTATTAGCTGCAGCATGGCATTAGCTTCTTTTTGTTTATCCCCACTCAGAAAGAAGTTTGGCTATTGGAATTCATAGGAGTGGTGGAGATGCAATCAATCCCATCTTAGAAAGGGGAGTAGGCCAAGATCTAGAGAGGCCATGGGGAAAGAGCATGAGAATGGAGGGATTACCATTGATTCCAATGATCCCTTCTCCATTCTATGGTATTATGACTCTTTGAAATCAGGTGTCTCAAAAACATTGAGATGTGATGGGGAACAATCAATCAAGCGTGCATATATCTGATGTTACCTCCACGTCATGGAGAGCGTGGTTAATGGTCCATGATAACTTGAGTTGACACTTTAATTTGCTTTGTCCCAATTATTGTAAATGAGGCATTTGGACTGAAGTATTTGCAAGGCTGTGCTAGTTTATCAAATATTGATGCGCTATTCGATGCCAAGTTCTCTCCTACCCTCCACTCAATTTCCTCGATTAATCTCCCAACTGTGCTTACAAGCCAATGGAGCTTCTCGTAAGATATAAAATATTCTAGAGCAAGGATTGAAATCACAAGGCTCATGTGGTTATCAGCTACAAGGTGAATCGACAAAAATTCTTTTAACATCTCATACATGTGTAAATGTGAGAAATGATCCCTCATACAGTGAAGGCAATTGGTATTAGGTTCTGTTCTTTCTGTCTAAATATCGTAAGATGTTGTTTTTCTATCTCCTTGGCGTGCTTCACATCGGCAAATTAAATAACAACTGCAGGACCCTACTTAATGCCATCAGTAATCCAAATGTTCAGTTAATATGCGTTCCTGACAGCTTTGTTGTATATTATGTACAAGGCTGGCAATAACTTCCAAGCAAGACTGCAAAACAAACAAAAGGACAATAGGCAGTTAACTGAGAATGTCCCGCATCGGACTGGTCAGCCACAAACGAGCCTGCAGCTGACGTGGACTTTTTACCCCCTCCATAAATCTTCGTCCGCGAAGCCAAGCCAAAGAAGAGAAAGAAGACAATACTGTAATTCAGCTGGGTGAAACAATGGTGTCATAAACCATACGCAGTTTAGGGTTGAGTTTTTCTTTGGTTTTTCCTTGCTTTGCGGCTCTTGCCCTTCCCTCAAAATGCCTTTTCTTGTTCAGCTTCGGACATGGTAGAGACGTGGAAGATGCCAGTCTCCTTATGCTGAGTAAACCTGGAGATGCAAGTGAAATGTAGATTTTTGCAGCAGGTCACAAGAGCAGAATTACTTGCATTTCCCCGATCCGCAACTGGCACGTGGAGTCTGAGGTGGAAGTTACTGTCAGTGATTCACCCCTTCACCCCTTCATGGACAGACTGCGTTATTTGAATTAATCTTTCCCACAATTGAGGGAAATCAGTGAAATTTCTGAACTTGTTCTGTTGAAACATGCCTGGAAAGTGTTATGTTCAGTTGCATGAGGTTTAAGTGAGCTTTCATGGTCTCCTAAGCCATATTTGATACCATGAAAGCTCTATAGACCAAAAAAAAAGAAAATTTTAGAAAGGGGATTTGTAATTCTCTCTCACAAAACATTTCATAATTTAGGCATGCAACATGGTAACAGGGCCTTCCAGCACACAAGCCTACGCTGCCCAAATGCTCCAATTAACCTCCAAGCCCACATTTTTTGGAAGGGTTGGAGGAAACTGGAGAGCACGGACGAAACCCGCACAGACATGCAGAAAACTCTTTACAGGCAGCGCCAGATTCGAACCCTGGTCATTGGCTCTGTAATAGCAATTAATATGCAATTATACTCCTTCATTGTTTTCTGAAGCTTATTTACAATATTTTAGCACTTGCCTATATCATTTGGGTTAAATATTTAGTACTTAATAGACTTTTAAGAATGTTAATTGCAAATGTTACCTCTAATTTTTAAGGATTCTTAATTTGCACATTATTTATTACAAACTATCTATTTTTTTTCTGTATTGCAGTCAGTTTGTTTACATTTCTCTCTTTCGTGTGCATCTTTTGCTGGAAGTTACCAATAAGTAGAAATTCTGACCGACGTGCAGGGAAAGGACTCTCAGGATTGTATGTGATGCCATGTATGTACTCTGACAAGAGATCCGAATATTTATACAGTATTTGAACTTTGCTATGTTTTTGAATATTCTTCAATGCCATTGGCTGGTTGGCCAGTCACCACAGCAAACTGACCACTGCTGTCTGAAATAGGTCATTTTTCTTGGCCACAGGACCACTGTGTTTTTGTTTGAGCTTTATTGAGATCAGTGGTGAATATTGGTTCATCTTGACCCCAAATTCTTTCATGCCATTCTTTGAACCATTCTCTTCTGTCCCAAGTTTTCTTTTCAGTGTGTGTTTTTTTAAAAAAATGAAAAGTTTCTACTGAAGACTGAATTGTTGTGATTTGGAGTACTTCGTCTGAAAGCAAGATGGAGATGGAAAAATTCTCTGAGGAGAATTTGGTAAAATAATTTGATAATGTTGCGGAGATGGACAGAGCTCAATGGTGAGGCGGAACTAAATAGCTCGTTCATTTTCAAACAGCCAGTACAGATACAATGGGCTGAATAGCCTTCTTCAAAGCTGAATCATTCCAGTTACTTTTCTTGGATAAGACAGATAGAGGGAAACTGTTCAATTGGTGGTAAAACAATAAAACCACTGGCAAAGCATGAAAATATTTGACGAAACAGAATGGGCATGGGGAATGTGTCATCAGCGATGAGCAATAGAATCTGGAATATGCGTGTTGGGGTTTGTTAGAGGGGAGGTGAGTCAGTAAAGGCAGATTTAATCATGTTCAAATAGGGGCTGTGTTAGAATTTGAAAGAAAAACATCCAGTGTGCTAGGTGGAGAGAGATGGAGGGAGAGGAAGGGTGACTCAGTGCATTGTTCTTGCACAAAGAGGGCCCAACTTAGTCCAAATGGACTTCTGTGCTCCAGATTTTATGAAATTCTCTGATTCTTGAAAAAAAAAACAATATTTTGCATTGAAAACAGAGATTTGGAATTAATTCACAGCCAGTGATTCAAGTGAGTATGAAAATCAAATAAATCTGCAAATGCTGGAAATCTAAAATTAAAAAAAAAACACTCAGCAGATCAGGCAGCGTCTGTGGAAAGGGAAACAAATAACGTTTCCAACTTGGGAGACTTCATCAGAACATCTGTCAAAGAATTTCAAAGCTGAAATGTCAAGTTCCATATGTTATGTTTCTTTTATTATAATAAAGAATCTTGGGTTCTTCTAAAACAACTATACTTTAATCATGACTGTGTGGAGGCACCTATCTTGAATCCCCCAAGCTGCAACAAACCAATCTCTGACTCCATCTAGTGGTCAGGAGAATCACAAGAACTCTATCACTACATCCACTTTCCTTGAGGTGTTTAATCTAATAACATGACACACTAATACAGTATTCATTTCAATTTAAAGTTCAACACAAATGTAAACACAGCATAACATTTTTAAGAGTGCTGTTCTTTTTCTCTCAGGGACTTTGATAATGCACATGGATATTTTTAACTCAGGTGCATGTGTCGGCTCTGCAGGTCAACTACACTTATGTTTCCATTCAACGTCTTTGACGTCTCTGTTCTTGTTTGTGTCTGCGGAGTATGGAAGTGTGGTGTGTAGTCTATGTCCCATCAGAAGCTCAAGTGTTCAAGTGGAAAAGCCACTGTCTGGTTCTGAGCAACTGTATAACTATGTGAACTTTCTCTGCTTTACCATTTGACTGTGGATGCAAAGGACTTGATGACATGTTGAAAATAATACTTTTCTTCAATGTTCTGGAATTCTATACAACTGTAGCATGGCCCATTGCCACTGTAGACAATTTGAGGAACCATATACATGGCTGTGGAATTTCACGTGTCCATAGACCAAACCTAGATACTCAGATGTCATCTTCATTCTTGATGCACATAAGACTTGCCTCTAATCTTCTCCCACAGCCTGAAGTGAAGCATTCATAGATATTTTCATCCTTCTAGAGGGTCACAGAATGTCAAAAGCACTGGTTATGTAGTTAGACTAGTCTTTAGTCATCCCCATTCTTGCTTGTGGTTGGCTGTTGTAACAAGCCCAAAACCCAGCAGCAATAGATATTCACCAAGACAAATGGTTACTTAAACAGAAGTTGCTTTCAATTATCTTTAAACATGAAAATAGAATCACACTTTAACTTATTACTATTGACTTCACTAACGTAACTTAACCCCCTTCTAATTCTAAGCGCGAGTGTATGTAATGCGTGTGTAAGTTCAGAAAAGTTCTTTGGTTCACAGTCCAATCTCATTTCTCATTCCTCCAAGTTCACTGGTTGCAGGGAATTCTTAGACTGTGCACAGAATTTAACATTTATAAAGTTCACCAGGCTTTGGTGCTTAAATGGTTACTGCTCAGGAAGGATCTTGTCAGTTTTCAGAGAGAGATTTGTTATTCCAGGACAGCCACAACTGATTTACTTCTATCAGCTACCTCAGTGTCTTGCTAATGACACTTTCCCCCTCAGGGTTCTCCAGATGATAACCTCTTTCTTTCCAGTCATCACAGAGTTCCTTTTTGTTTCTCTTCTTCCAAGTGAAACATTAGACAACCAGTCCTCTCCTCTTGCATGAACCACAAGGGCTTTGACTAGGCTGAACTTAGTACTCACAACCCATCTTCCAAATGGGTTTTCCACAAGCTTGCCAGCTTGTCCTGTTCCAGTCCCAGCTGCTGCTGCTGACTGTAACACTGTAGAACTGATCTCTGAGTTTCTCTCTCTCTCTCTCACACACACACAGAAAGCCTGTTTGACTCTCTCTACTTGCAAAACCACATGACTTTCTTAGAACAGCAAATACTCCTGCAGACTGTCTGTGGCTCCGACTAGCTCTTTCATCTGTTGCTTTTTGTAAACAACTATCCATTAGTGAAGTCTCTTGGGCTCTCCAAAGCTTTTGAAAAGGCTCTGAGTCCCCAACATGTCCAGCATTTGCAGAGCTCCAGTATTTTTTAAAAAAAGATCTGTTTTAAAGTGTTTGTATGTGACCTACACTAACAAACTCTGCCCCAATTTATCTTCCAAAAACATATCTATATTCTGTCATACTATCCATCTGAATTCACATTTGTCCCGTAACCACTTTCTTAGGTATATTGTTTTGGGAGACAGGCTTGGTATGGATTTACCAATGAAATTGATCATTCCCAGCACTCTCAATAAACCTTTTTTTTTGTCAATGAGTCTGGGCTTCTCTAAAATTGCTTTCATCTGGTTCTTGTCTGGCTACACACCTGTCTCTGACAGTTTATCTCCCAGAAAGATGATTTCCTTCACACTGAACTGATATTTTTCTCTGTTTAACTTTAATCCATATTCTAGATGTTGTAGCACTTTGATGGACCTCTTGTTGGATTGCTCCTGTGGGGATCCCCATAGGATCATGTCATCCATGTACCCACATACCCCATTTATGCCTTCTATAATGTGCTCCATTGTCCTGTGGAACATTTCCAGAGCTGAGAAAATTCCAAAAGGCATCCTCAGACAGGAGTTTCAGCCAAACAGTGTATTAAATGTACAGTATTTTGTGTTATCTTCATGCAGTTTTATTTGCCAGAAGCCCTTAGTGAAAAACGTTGCACTGGCCATTTCACTTAAAATTTCGTCCCTGGTTGAATTTTGATAATGTTCCCTTTTTATATTGGAATTCAAGTCTTTTGGGCCCATGCACACACATAGGTCACCATTCATTTTTTTCATACACCATTGATTTTACCCATTCTGTGGGCTCCTCCATTTTCTTTATGATCTCTAATGACATAATTCGGTCACGATCCTGCTTCAGCCTTTCTTTTAGTGGCACTAGAACCTGCCTTGGGGCATGCACTACTGGCTGTGTGTTCTCCTTCAACTGAATCTTATAGGTGAATGGTAGAACTCCAATCCCCTTCAAGATGTCTGGAAATTGATCCAGTATTTAATTTACACTATTCCGTGTGGTATACCCTCTTGACTAGGCTTATGCTTTCATATGCTTTGTCACCAAGCAGTGAATAATGTCCATCTGGGTCTACTGTGAACCTTAGGTGGGGCTCTTTATCTTTAACATTCACCTTGAGTTTACCTGTTGTGTCCATTGTGGGCTTTGAGCTGTACAGGATTTGCATGGATGTACGGGTTTATCTTCATTGCCCCGATGTGATGCTCACAGATCAAATTGACTGTGACCCCTCTGTCCAGCTTGAAACAAATATTTGTTCCATTTGTATGTAATGACATAGTTCAATTGTCTGCTTGACTCTGTTCACGCTTGGCTGTTCTGTGTCTGATGGCTTATAATCTTCCTGCACTACCATGCCCATGAAAAGTGTATGACTGAGCGCAGGTTATTCTATAATGTGTGCAATGTGCACGCTTTCACTTCTGTTTTGTTTCCCTTTGGAAAAAGCTTTGTTTTGCATGGTGATTCTGCCCTTTGAAATTATTACAGACTTTTCCATAGGCGGAGTTTCAGTGCATGTTGAATGCCACATCATTTGCACTTGAATGTCTCTCCATCCTTTCGTTGCATCCTGTATCTCATTTTTTTGTTTATGTGTGTGGACACACACTGTGGCAATGGCTACGCCTTTGTTTTCAATGGCTTTAGCACCCTCACCCAATTTAGGCTTGGAAAGATGGCATGCAGAACTTCGTAGTTGTATACCAATAGAGAAAATTACATAATCTGTGATATAAATGTCATGTTTTTCTGAAAATATTGAACCCGTAATTACAAAATTCACTTCTTGATCACCTCCAATAGACAAAATGTTTTATTTTCTTGGCAGTCTCTGGATATTCTTTCTTTTCTTTTCATTCTTTTCTTTTTAAGGGTGGGGGGGGATGGGTGGGAGGGAGGATGGATTGTGGGGGGAGTGGGATGATATATACCACATGTATTATTTCTTTTGAAATAATTTAGAACTGAATGTAATGTAACTATTATTGTGGTTTAAAAATTTATAAATTAAGTATTCAAAAAAAATTCTGAATGCAATTTGATTATGGATCATTGAATCTTGCAGGGATCCATAATTGCTTGTTCTTGCTTTTAATTTCAAGTCCATAAAAAATATCAAATCTCTCTCCCTGCATCTGCATATGTGAGCAAAACATGTACCTCTCAAATGTTTAATTTTTCTTTGGTGAACAGTGTTCATCAAACATCTCAATAACCTTGTCGAACTTGCCCTGGTCTTCTGCTTTGGCAAAAACGAATGTATTGAAAATCTCTAGTGCTTGAGGTCCCACTACCTTAAGTGGCAGTCCGTGCACCAGGTTTATAGAGTCCAATGGCTTGCAGATACAGCTTGAATCTTTGTTTAAACAGCCTCCATTCATGGTCAACATTTGCAGTCCAATTTACAACATCAGGAACCTTTGCACTTTCCATTTCTCTGCTGCTATCAACAAATTCTCACTTCTGATACTATGTGATGTTTCTTTTATTGTAATAAAGGAACAAGTTCTTTTAAACCAACTATACTTTATTAGCTATAGAAGTCATGACCATGTGGAGGCATCCATCTTGAATCCGAATGAGCTGCAACAAACTAGTCTCTGACTCCTCCTAGTGGTCAGGAGTAGCATTATCACTTTATCACTACACCATTGATGGTGCCTTACCTGATTAAACTGAGGTCGATATCAGAAACCTTGAGAGTACAAGTTCTGTGTTTCACAAACTTGAAGGTTAATATTAAGTTTAGGTTGCTGTCCCAAAGCATATCCAACTGTCTGCATGCATTTGCTGATTGCTCATTGGCTGATATTGCCAGTGTTAACATAAACATAAGCGTGTTCACCCTGAAGGAATGATTACATCATAATTTCAACATGGCAGCATTCAATTGTCAATTATCACACATTTTTTGTGCTGTAAATTTTAATATGTGAAATTAAGAAGAGGTGGTAACATGTAAGAAATAGGTTTTTAGCGAGTTTCGTGTGAAGGAAGTGCAGATCAGGCATCCCAGAGTTGTGCCTTTATCTTCAGCCTGAGCTCTGTTCAGTCTGCAGTTCTAAACTGGAAGGGAAGCATTGCTGAATGTAACCTTTACTATGGTCTGTTATGTTGCTGTTAACAGACAGAAGGACTGAGATAACAGCCTGAACATTGTGTGAAGAAAATTCAAGCAATTTATCACCACCAATAAACATACTCAACCTGTGTGGCTTTTTTTAAAATATAAACAGTACTTTCTAAAAATTGGATTCAAGTGTCACAGTGGACAGCAGTCACACAAACAATTTGTGTGATTTACATTGTGATAATTGCTGCTTGTTATGTCGAACCAAGTGCTTCGTATGTGGGTACGAGTCTTCACTCTCACATCATTTTGGTGCCACCATGCGAGAAGACACTTTACACTTTCAGCTTCCTTCGCACTCCCAGTTCCTCTTGCTAGCTCATTCAAGATGCTGCTTGTCTCTCCATCCCCTCCTCCCCCTGCCCCCAGCTCCTCGCCACCAGGAAGGAAGCTGTAGACTTTCTCTCCCATTCTCTCCCACTTGCCAGTTTACACAGACATGCTAAATTCTCACCTAGTCCCTCAGTTTACACCTTTTGATGGTCCGGATTCCTCCCCCCATTGTTTGAATTCTGAGACTTTCTGATATATCCTGTTTCTGTCTTTTCTGTTTTTCCCTTGAAGAAGGGCCCAGGTCTGAAATGTCAGGGACACATCTTTGTCTCCTTTAGATGCTGAAAGGACCAGTTGAGTTCCTCCAGTACACCGATATGTTTACTACAATCACAGTATCTGCAGCCCACCATGTTTCACTCAGCATGGGCCCTGCAGGCTCCGCTTCCCTCACGCCACGTAAAAAGCTGCAGACACCCTTCTTCAGTGTGACCCCCATGCTGGCTCTTTCTCCCTTGTGACACTTAATTAAGGACCTTGTTTGCTGTTCTTCCTTCATCAAGCTGAATTGCTCGTATTATGGAGAGGGTACGCTGCTTCCTAATGTCAGTGTAAGCCCATCTGCAGAAACACAGAACACAGAACACAGGAACAGGCCCTTCAGCCCATGTGTTTTGTTGCAAACATGATGCTCAAATTAAACTAATACTCTGTTGCCCATGTCATGGATACTCATGGGTCTCTCACGAAACCTCTTAAATATGATTTAAAAGGTTCAAAGGCTCAAAGGTTTAGGGTCCTTTGATTGTCACATTAAAAATGTAGATGATATACAGTCAAAGCCCTGGGGTATCTGGCACCTAATGGTGATTGGTAGATGCCAAGTAAGTGAATTTTACAGTTGCTTAAGACTGTGTGTTGCGTGATTGGTGAATTAACGGTGAGGTGTGCCAAATTTAAACTTCCATATTTTTAAATTACTGATGCTTTCTGATTTGTTTTTTTTCAGGTAACATGGGTTTTAATGTACTGAAACTTGTGTCTGCCGACAAAGAGTTGCCATGCGCATCCTAACAATAGGATAAAGAGAGGCAAAAGACAGTCTCTTCGGAGACACTGAGTGTCAGTGGATTTTTCCCCTGCACTCCTGCAGCCTCTGCAGGTGCACAGACTCCAGTTCAAACCCGAGCTCCAGATCTAAAGCTCCGACACGATCAGGAAGCGTTCAGCGCGCAAGGCCCTTTGCAGGCCCTTCTTCCTCTCGGCGCCCTCTTGAATCCTGGTTCGGATGCCTGATTCCCATGAGTCAGTCTCCAATAAAGTGCTGCCTGAGTGGGCCCTTTTATCACAAGTTGCCAACCTCCCACAGCCTGAGTGGGTCCTTCAACTGCTGAGCCCCTCGCTGTCCTGCTGCCGTGGTCACCATCCTATTTTGTCATCCCCTATGCTTCTTCTTTTCAACAGGGGTGATGGTGTCCTCTCCATTTTCTGGTACACTGCACCGGTCTGTTGCTCCCCTAGAATCTGCACCCCTCATGGTAGCACAGGTGCCGCCATCCTGGGCACAGATCCCGTGGTTGCAGGACTTTTAAATAAAAACACATTTGGCTCTTTTGACAGGTCATTTAAAGCTGGTATTTAGCATCACGGCCAGATGGTAGGACCCTGCGGACAATTGCTGAGACTCCTCTCCTTGCTCTCATGGTTCTAGACTAGTGGCAGTGTTGCCGTTACAACAGCTGCAGTAGCATTGCCATGTTTGTGCTTCTACATTCCCCCTGGAAACCTGTTCCAGGCACCTATCACTCCAGATCCACCCACAAAGGAGATATGGGAGTCAGATCTCTCCTCAGCCTCCAACGGACAATCAAAAATATCCAAGTATCTCCATGGATTACTTCCAGGTATTCTGGTTTCCTCTCACATCCCATGTGCGTCAATAGGTCGATTTGCCATTGTCTCTTGCCTCTGATGTGGGTGGGGGGGCTGGTGGAATTTGGGGTGGCATTAGGAGGAATGTGAGGATTGCTCCATGAGCCAGTGTAGACGCGAAGAGCCGAATGGCCTCTTACTGAGTTATGAGGAATCATGGAAGGTGCAGAATATGACAGCATTCAGTGAGACCTTAGTTGTTGAAGCATTGGCCCTTAGTGAAATGCTGAAAAACTGTATAGCCATATAACCACTTACAGCACAGAACAGACCAGTTCGGCCCTACTAGTCCATGCCGTAACAAATCCCCACCCTCCTAGTCCCACTGACCAGCACCCGGTCCATACCCCTCTAGTCCCCTCCTATCCATGTAACGATCCAGTCTTTCCTTAAATGTAACCAATGATCCCGCCTCGACCACGTCTGCTGGAAGCTCATTCCACATCCCTACCACCCTTTGCGTAAATAAATTTCCTCTCATGTTCCCCTTATAATTTGCCCCCTTCAATCTTAAACCATGTTCTCTCATTTGAATCTCCCCCTTTCTTAATTGAAAAAGCCTATCCACGTTTACTGTCTGTCCCTTTTAAAATCTTAAACACCTCTATCAAGTCCCCTCTCAATCTTCTACGCTCCAGAGAAAAAAGCCCCATTCTGCACAACCTTTCCCTGTAACTCAGACCCTGAAATCCTGTCAACATTCTCGTGAACCTTCTCTGCAGAGAAGAGATGTTTATTTTTTTCTTAATACTCTTATTAAATACTCATTCCTTAACCGTGCAGTTTATCAGAGCTCGTACTAGAACAGTATTACATTTCATCTGTTATCCTGGGTGATGCAGAATGTGTACCTATTATATTCCACGTTAAATCCTTAAGGATAGACCTCATCATAAAGATGATTGTACAATTGTATTTGGAAATATTTAAGATAAATGAATGAAAATTGGACTTTTGCCCAAAAGGGATTGTAATGCAAACTGATTGAGCTGAAGAATTCTGTGGATACTTATCCACTCATGATTTTTTGTTTTAGGATTCCATCTTGGGACAGGTAGAGACCATTTATATCTTAGAAACAAGATGCAGTGAGAAATACTCGCATATTTCCAAAGTTTCAGTCAGAGGATTGAAGATGATTAAGTAAGAATGTGACATTCAAACACACTCTGTATCTAATTGAGTGCTTTAGGCAGCCATGCCCTGTCATTATTGCTATCTGGGCATTTGCTACATGCACAGATTGTGTTGTGCAGTCCTGTGGGGTTTTCAGCTAATGGGCATTGGCCATTACATATGGCCTTGGACAGACTTAGGGGAGGGGATAGTGGTGTGGCTGGGGCACAGAGTTGCTGACAGCACTTGGGGCTACAGTAATTGCTGTCATAACGCTTGCCACACACCTGATGTCTACCTGTGGGCAGTGATCCCAGCAAAGGGAATTGTGGGATTGCTGTTTGTCCTTGACTAAGCACCTCACAGCTGTGCATTTTGTACATTTCTTGTTTCGATCTGCAGGCAAAGAGGCTGGTTACCAAGACCACAGTGACAGCAATATTATTCTCATGGATGTTCATATTTGTGTGAACAAAATGTCTTCCTACTGCTCATGCAAAAGCCAATATGCTTCCGCTATGTCCACACAAGCCTCAGATCCATGAATGATTTTTAAATAGTACGCTGCCACTCCCCTTGAGTGCCTGTTAATATGTTACTGATTTTTACTCAGACACGTTACCTGCAAAGTAACAAGAGGGATCTCATTGTTGCATCTTTTATACTAACAAATTGAAACAGAATTGGAATCAGGTTCATTGTCATGAACATGTGTCACAAATATGTAGGTTTGCAGCAGTATTGTGCACTGCAGGTGAAAAATTGTTATACACTGGGTGGCATGGTTAGTGTAGTGGTTAGTTTGATGCTATTATGGCACCAAGTGACCTGGGTTCGAATCCCGCGCTGTCTGTAAGGAGTTTGCACGTTATCCCCTTGTCGGTGTGAATTTCCTCTGGGTGCTCCAGTTTCCTCTTACGTTCCAAAGACGTACAGGATTAGTAGGTTAATGGGTCACATGAGAGTATTTGCACAGTGTGTGCTCGTGGGCCAGAAGGGCCTGTTACTGTGCGGTGGCTCTAAATTAAATCTTTTATCTTTAGTTGAAACAGAATTGGAATCAGGTTCATTGTCATGAACATGTGTCACAAATATGTAGGTTTGCAGCAGTATTGTGCACTGCAGGTGAAAAATTGTTATACACTGGGTGGCATGGTTAGTGTAGTGGTTAGTTTGATGCTATTATGGCACCAAGTGACCTGGGTTCGAATCCCGCGCTGTCTGTAAGGAGTTTGCACGTTATCCCCTTGTCGGTGTGAATTTCCTCTGGGTGCTCCAGTTTCCTCTTACGTTCCAAAGACGTACAGGATTAGTAGGTTAATGGGTCACATGAGAGTATTTGCACAGTGTGTGCTCGTGGGCCAGAAGGGCCTGTTACTGTGCGGTGGCTCTAAATTAAATCTTTTATCTTTAGTTGAAACAGAATTGGAATCAGGTTCATTGTCATGAACATGTGTCACAAATATGTAGGTTTGCAGCAGTATTGTGCACTGCAGGTGAAAAATTGTTATACACTGGGTGGCATGGTTAGTGTAGTGGTTAGTTTGATGCTATTATGGCACCAAGTGACCTGGGTTCGAATCCCGCGCTGTCTGTAAGGAGTTTGCACGTTATCCCCTTGTCGGTGTGAATTTCCTCTGGGTGCTCCAGTTTCCTCTTACGTTCCAAAGACGTACAGGATTAGTAGGTTAATGGGTCACATGAGAGTATTTGCGCAGTGTGTGCTCGTGGGCCAGAAGGGCCTGTTACTGTGCGGTGGCTCTAAATTAAATCTTTTATCTTTAATTGAAACAGAATTGGAATCAGGTTCATTGTCATGAACATGTGTCACAAATATGTAGGTTTGCAGCAGTATTGTGCACTGCAGGTGAAAAATTGTTATACACTGAGTGGCATGGTTAGTGTAGTGGTTAGTTTGATGCTATTATGGCACCAAGTGACCTGGGTTCGAATCCCGCGCTGTCTGTAAGGAGTTTGCACGTTATCCCCTTGTCGGTGTGAATTTCCTCTGGGTGCTCCAGTTTCCTCTTACGTTCCAAAGACGTACAGCATTAATGGGTCACATGAGAGTATTTGCGCAGTGTGTGCTCGTGGGCCAGAAGGGCCTGTTACTGTGCGGTGGCTCTAAATTAAATCTTTTATCTTTAATTGAAATATAAGAACACCTTAAAATTTCAATTTACTGCACATTAAAAGCATCAACGACATTATGGTGTGAGCATTTACTCCAATTTGTATCGTTGATTTTCGGGCTTTGACCATTGAGCCATCAATTTAACTCTTCACTGATTAATTTTTAGTTAAAGCAATATTGTGCAAAGTCTCAAATTCTCATAAACTGGTATTATATGTCAGTTGTGAGATAAATTTCTGATTTCATGGGGTTTCACCAGCTGGGAATACATATTAGAATTTTCGCTGGCTGTCCGAATTCACAATATGTACCCTCTGTGGGAGAAGGAAGATCCGCCAAATTATAAAAATGCTTCTCTAGTGCCTGATGTTAGAAAACAAACTCCACAAGTTCACTCAGAAAATACATGGTTCTTTTTCACTCTGATCTGCCTTGGTATTTGAGTGCCTCTATCTCATTTTCTTTTAACTGCCATACCTTTAGTTGCATGGCTTTCAACATTCGTCACTGCTAAGACCCTGAATATTTGCAACAGGAGACAAAGTTACCTGCAATTTTTTTTTAATATCGCATTCATGGCTGATGAATGGGCTGCAGATTTAGTGGTGAGCTTTCCATTAGTTGGAGCCTTCAAGGTCACAAGGGTTTCGGAGTAACTTTGGTTAGAAATGTACTCTAATTTCTGTGTGGATCTCTTAGTGGCCGCCCACTTCAATTCCCTATCCCATTCCCTTCAGGACATGTTTCTCCATGGTCTCATGCACTGCCAGGCTAAAGCCTGGAGCAACAACACCTCATCTTCCAACCGAATGGTGTTGACATCAACTTCTCTGCTTTCTGTTAACAACCCCCCCCCCCCAACCAGCTTCATCCCCCTGTCACCTTTCCTCTAGTTCTGTCTGCCTCTCTCTCTCTCCCCTTTTTCCAACCATCTCCATTCACAGAGCTAAAATAATTTGTCACCTTTCAAATTATCCATTTAACACATTTTGTCCTTTGGTCTGGACTCCTCCTCCTCCAATTCTTCCCTCTTTGTCTCCCCAGTCTTTGAGTCTCCTCTTTTTGCTTATATTTTGAAAAAGGGCTCAGGATGAAAAGTCAACTATATTTCCTTACCTCCTGTGGAGACGCATCCTTTGTTTTCTGACAAATCCCTCATGATAATGACACTCAGCTAAAACTGGGAGTTTGATCGACAGTCCAAAACAATTTTGAAAAGATATAAGCCTTAAAGTAAATTGTTGCATTCACTTCCTGCTGTAATTTCACCGTTCATAATCCAGCAACTGCATTAAGCGATTTGCAGGGATCTTGCAACTTTATCACAGTACATTGGAAGCAGAAGAAACATAGAAAACCATCTGAAAATTAGACCCCAGGTACAATGCCTTGCAAGGAATCACAGATCTCCGACTTGACACCTTGTATTATTCTACCTTCATTTTTAATTAAACTGAAAAGAAATTGTTGCTTCTTTTTCACGCTTCATGAGTGGATGTCATTCTTATTAGCTGCACACATATCAAGACAAGCAACTTGCATTCATGCAACATCTTTAATGGAATTCCAATCCCTGAGTATAAAAGTCTAGCATCCTAAACAGCAAGGCACTTCAAAAATATATAATTGAAAGTGCTTGAGTGTGGACCAGCATTCTGAAAAGTGCAATATAAAAAGTCAATCCTTTTAGCGAAACAATTTACAGTGAACGGCAATGTAGTTTTTATTTAAGTAGACTAATAATCCAGAGAATTGCACTATTAGTCTGGAAGCACAAGTTCAAATTCCATCTCAGCAACTTCAGTTAATGAAATTAATCAGGAAATTAATGAGGACCATGTAACAAAATAATGTTCTGATGTCTATTAGGGATGCTTATCTGGTTGGTCTGTCAGTGAATTCATATTCACAGTCAGGTGGTTGACTCAAGAAGATGGGGAGAACATCCACCATTTGAGAAGGAGAAGCAGAGGAAATGACCCAGCACGCCGGTGGCGATGGTGACGGGCCAGTGAGGAGCTCTGCGGCTGAGGATCACATAGACTGCAGGCTGCTGGTGACTTGCGGTCGAAGGACTGACGCCAGGCTGCAGACGGCTGGAGAGTGGCCTGAGACGGCGTATCAGGTATCGGAATCGGGATGCAAGGCAGGAAGCCTTGTCAGAGGCCTGGGTGCTGAAGGCTTCCCGGTGATCGTGTCGGAGGTTTGGATCTTGAGTTCAGGTTGCGGGTGGATCGAACAGGAGTCTGTGCGGCTGAAGGGGCCGCAGGAGCACCAGTGGAAAATCCATGGACATCCAGTATCTCTTGCTTCTCTTTCTCAGATTTTAAGCGGTGCCGGGCAATTTCTGCTGATGACGAACTTGTCAGGAAGGCGCACCAGTGACTGCACTTCCTGAGAAGACTGAAGCGGGCAAAGCTACCGGCCACCATTAAGTCAATCTCCTAAAGGAGCTCTATTGAGAATGTTCTGGCCAGCTGCATCACAATGTGGTCCATTTGCTGCAGAGAAATGGACTGGAAGCCAGGAGCATAAGAGTGGCCGAGAGGATCACTGGCATTTCTCGTCCCCCTCATTGACATGATCTACCTGGATCGTTGTCCGAAGAGGGCACGGAAAATAATTGAAGGCCTTCCACCTCGCACACAGCATCCTTCAGTTGCTCCCGTAGGAAAAGAGATACAGGAGTATCAGAGCCAGCACCACCAGGTTGAGGAACAGATTCTTCCCATGGGCAGTGAGAATGCTGAACAACCGAAGGGAATGCTCACACTAAGCATCTGAGACTCACATATTCATGAAACATTTTTTAATTAATTTGCTTGTATAGATCATGCACACCATCTTAAGTAATCTCTATGCCATCATTGCTCTGTGATTATTAAGGGATTGCTGAAAGTGGTATGTGAAACCACTGCTTTAATGGTACCTAGTGGACTCGTTATGTGCATGGTTTCATAACTCCAAAGGAAATGGACCAATGACCATTTTTCTCAAGCAAAATATTTTAGTAACAATTAGGTCTAGAGCAGTGGTTCTCAACCTTCCCCCACATTCACATACCATTTTAAGTAATTCTTTACTAATCACAGAGCACCTATGCATAGGGATGACTTAAGGTGGTATATGAGTGGAAAGAAAAAGTTTGAAAACCACTGGTAAGAAGAAGACTTGTCCTGCATATCTAGTGTTTGTCTGCATGTGTGTCATGTCCAGTTGTATGTCCACATGTTTCATTTATTTTTATTTGGACGTACAGCACGGTAACAAGCCTTTTCAGCCCATGAGTTAATATCATCCAATTTACACCCAATTAACCCACACCCCCGGTTCATTTCAAACGGTGGGAGGAAACCAGAGCTTCCAGGGAAAACCCATGCAGACATGGGGAGAATGTACAAACTCCTTCCGAACCCCAGTCTTGGTCAATGGTGCTGAAAAGGCGTTGCGCTAACTGCTACGCCAAACATGCCATTTGCTCCGAAGACCAGAGAACACTGTTTCATCGGTTGTACAATCAGGTGACATTAAATTTGACTCAGGTTCATTTCTTCCAAAAGTAATTGGTCTCTTATTATAATTATAATTCTCCATGTTTAGCAACATCGTCAAAAAATTCCTCTGCACATTTTCCAAATCTTCCTCTCACTTAATCTGGATATTTATATATATATATATATATATATATATATATATATATATATCATTGTTCATTAATCTGGAGCAAACTCCTGAAGGGGTCCACTTCTCTTCTTATGTCGCAGTGTTTAGAAAAGTACCATTGCTTCACCGGCAATCCCCTTACTTTGTGAACTAATAAAAAAATTCTTCATTACCACAATCCAGTTGCTCAGTGAGGAGCTCAGGATCTTAATAGAATGAACACTGGGATTGAATATCATAAATATGATTCATTCATTGTGTTCTGGCAACATTTGCCCAGAATGATGTTGCACCGAGTACCGACCTGCACACAATGGGCAATGACTCATTTTAAGAGGGTGTGTGGTAATTGAGGTCATAAGAAACCAATATAATTGAGACAGAAAATATTGGAAAGCTGCGGGAATATCTGAAATTATTAAAAACAAAAATGCAGGTTTTAATGATTTCACAGCAGTAAATGTTTTGACAAATTTTACAAACTGCTCCAGAACTTGCTGTTTAGAATTTTGAGCTGTTACATACTTTTAATTGAGTGAATAATGCAAACCCGAATCCCATTCTCACTGAAACAATCCCCACTGCCTGCAGACTATTTTACTTCAGCGTCTTCACAATAAGTGTGTCTGTGAAATGAGTAGGAACTGAAACATAAAATATGTTTCCTAGTCAGTGCATTTCTTTTTGTTACTGTAATGCTGGATCTTCAAGTTCAAATAACATAAAATTCTTCTCTATCCTGCCTTCAAGGATTTGTTTTGTCTATTTATTTTTTGATTTACGCAAAGCCCAGCAAGTTAGATTTGGGAATGTGAAATATAGCACTCCATATTGTACATGCAAAATAATAGAGGGTGCAATGAATTACAAGGCAGTTATTCAATCAACCCATACTGATATTGTTGAGAGGTTTATGACCAGTCTGTGGTCTATCGAATTTCTGCATTTGATTCACTAGCTATGCTTTTACACAAAAATATCCTCTGCTTAATATTCGGTATATTTACATATGTCCAGTACCTAAGAATAATCCAAAAAGCATCGAATGTAATAAAATCAATAAAATCTGGTTAAAGATATTGTATAAATTGCATGCCCTGTGGTCATTATAGATGATAATACATGCTCTTTACTAATGAGAAGGTGGATACTGTAATTGTGCAGAGATATTTGAAGTTTGCTTTTTGATGGTTACAACGAAGTAAGTGAACACTGTTCTGAAGCAATAGGTTTCCCAGATTTTTATGATGTCAGTGTCGGGCTGCCGTTTCCCCTCATTAGAGTCTCTTCCATGAGCTATCATTGTTTGCTGAAATCAATCCACGAGGTGGCTTTGCAGAGACTGTACCCTGCTGTGCGACGCAGTGCAGTAACCGGGATTGTCACGCCGATCCTGGCTGCATTTGCGGCCATGGAGGGAAGCTAATTGGATTTGTTGTCACCTCTGAAGCTGCCAGGAGCACATGTCTAGTTGGGTTACAGATGAAGACATCACCGATACAGGCTTGGGGACGTTTCAGCTGCTCCCAGTGTTGCTAATGGAGTGGTGTTGATTTACTGTTTGAGCGAAAGCAGCACAAGCAAGCTGTTCATAGGATCTATTCCAAATAAAAGAAAAAGGATTAATGTGATACAGTTACTTACTGCTGAGCTGATGGTGTCCAGTGTCGGAAATCCCCACTCACACTAACTTGACAAGTTCGAAGTTGGTACCAATTTGTACATAAAAGGAAGAATCTGACTTTTCATCATGGTACTTGCACCATTTCCTTGTACAGTATCTGTAAAACTCGGGTTTAGGCCTGGTGAGAATTACAGTTATTTCACACTTTAAAATGGGCAGTACATACCCATATCGCTGATGTAACTCTCAAGGCTGCCATGGGCTTAATTTGCTTTGAATTGATCAGAATAAAGAAGATTCCCCAAAGAGTTAATGAAGAAAGGGAGGTTGTTAATTTGATTAACAGCTGTTGTTCTCATGGTTTTCATGTCATTTTATCAGTTAATAGGTCTTGGCCAGCTTAAAGTGGAAGCTCTATGTACACATTCTACTTCTGTACTTTTATAGTCAAACTGGTCGTCCTTGTTGAATATTGAGCACTTTGTGCTCTTGGCAATATCCAATGGACCAGTTGCAGGCTACTTTTTGACTTTGTCCAAATCCCTGAGTGACCCCAGGTTACTTTTCAGCTTGAATATTTCTGAAACCCCTTGAGTGGACCCCAATACCATTTGCTGTACTGGAGTTCATATTATGATTGAGTCAAGATTCAAGAGTATTTTATTGTCATGCCAAAAAGTAGATAATGTAATATTACACAAAATTTCCTTTTGGCAGACAAATGCTCGCAGAAATTGCCCGGCATCCTTTACACAATCTGAGAAAGACAAGAAAAAGAGGGTTCCCCCTCCCCCCCCCCCCCCCCCCCAGAGTCACTGAGTTTCCACGGATTCGCTTCCAGCACTCCTGTAAGTCAGCAGCCATGCAGACTTCAGTCCAAACCATCGGCAATCCGCACTCCAGGTACACAATCAGGAAGCCTCCACCGCCTTTGACACCCTCTCGCATCTTGGTTCCGCTACCACTTCAGCCAGTCTTCAGTTAGTCTCCAGCAGTCCACAGCCTGGAGCGATTCCCTTACATTCATGTTTTAAAATGTTCTTCCATTCTTAAAGTTTCTTTGGTTTTCAACTCATCTCTGCAGTGCAATCACCAGATCAGAGAGTTGTGATCAGATTCCATCCCAGAGACCAAGACCAAATCTTTTACCTGCACACCGCCACTGCTGTGAGATGGCATCTCTTCGTGGAAGTCCAACAGAGCTGTTGGTATGTGCTAAACCCAGCAGCAGTATCCTCTGTGATTTATGGGATTCAATGGGTGGTGGGAACTTCAGCAGAATTCCCACTTCTCCAGTTGAGTAATTTGCCTCAGAAAGTCCCATGTCAAATCATTCACATAGAGAAGATCCTTTGAAACTGATGAGAAGAAACAATTGCCAGAAGAACAGTAAATAGACATTTCCACCTCAGTGTTTTTAATCTTCTTATAAAGCGTGTTTTATGATTTCATCACATTTTTATTTTTGTTAACAGTTCATGTTTCTGAAAGTAACTGTCAACTTCAGTGTTATAATTGTACATTGATAACTGTTATCAGAAAGGCCTTTAATTGAAACATCAACCCTGACTCTTTTTCCACAGATTGGTACCTCACCTGCTGAGTGTTTTCAGAAATTTGTCTTTTTTTATTTCAGATCGTGATAACGAGTTTATTGTCATCTACTGTATGCTACAATGTGTCAAAATGTTCACTTTTTGCAGCCAAATAGATACTTTATTAAAATAGAGACAAATGTATACATAAATTAAACTAAGAGACAATATTACAAAAGTAGATAGATAATAGATATTCACATTTATCAATTTTCAATTAAAAAATGTGTTCTTGTGATGTCAAAGTAGTTTCCGATGAGTTCAACAAGGGGGAGGTTCAAGAGTCTGATAACTGTTCTTGAACCTACAGCTGCTGGTCTTCAGATTTTCTCTTGTCCTTGGTTTCATTTTATTTTTAGTTTCAGTGATAGCTCTAACAGCTTCTGAGAGGAGTGACAGGATGTCGTTGTCTGATGAAACCATTCTGTGAGTGCATCTGGTTGTTCATGCAGAGAAAGGCCCTATGCTGTCCTGGACCACATTGATGAACTGGGAACTGACTTCTCAATATAAGAACATAGAAATTTACAATATGGGCCTTATCCTAATCTAACAACTGCTTTGAAATTCCCAACTGCATAACTCACCAATTTCGTCAGTTTCATGTACCTGTTTAATAGTCTCTCAAAAGATCCTATTTAACCTCCCTCCAACACCACAGCACATTCCATACACCCACCACTCTCTGCAAGAAAAACTTAACTCTTACATCCTCCCCCTGCACTGACTTCCATGCACCTTAAAGCGATATCTCATCATGTTAACTATTTCAGCCACTGGCCATCTACATGATCAATGCCTCTCATCATCTTATACACCTCTGTCAGGACACCCTTCATCCTCTGTTGTTCCAAGAATGGGGCTGGGACGACACTGAAGAAACATTGTGATCAAAGATAGCAGTTGAGGGCCAGCAGAAGACTTGTCTTTATATAGAGGCAGACAAAGAATTCCACCATACTTTTCCAAAAGGTCAGGTAAGACAAATGGGACAAGCTCAGATGGTCAACTTGTTTGGCATACACTAGTTTGGCAGAAGGGCCAGTTTCTATGCTGTAGTAAATGGTAAAAAAAAACCATTGGGAGATTTCAAAAATATTAAAGGGCATTTCTCCAGCCTTCTGGCAAAAAAAAACAATCATCCCATAGGCAGAGCTGCTTGAACAAGTTATCTTTCTAAGAATGAGATAAGGCTGGGTTTTAGGAGCTTGCTTGGTGTAAATGGGCAGCGATGACACCTGCATGACAATCATGCCTACCCTATAAAAGTACTTCTTTTGGCTGTAAAACATAATTTAATGTACAGCCTTCCTTTAGATTAGGCTGCTTTCCTAATGGAACTGAGCTGCCTCACCATGTGACCTTCTGTGAAAGGTCTCATGTAATTATTTTTTCACCTATATTTATTTTGTCATATGCTGGCTAGATTCCTACACTTTCCCTGAATTATTTAGGTTTCCGAGGTTCTAATTTTATCAAATCAGAGAATGGTTTACAGCAATGAAAGGAAGCCATTCAACCCATCACATCCATACGAGCTCTGATTTGGTCCAATTCAGTTCATCCCATTAACCCAATGAGTAATTCCCTTTTGGAACCTTATATAGGTCCTGTAGTGAGCGTCGAAAGAACCAAAGACATGTTGATCCAAACCAAGGTTTTTATTAACTAAAAGACTTGAGCATATCTCAAGTCGGTCGACCAGTCCAGAATGACCTGGTCTGGCTAGGAGCAATCCTTTAAGAGCTTCCAGTAGGTGTGGCTACACTCTCAGCCAATCACAGTCATCTGTACACAAGAACATATACACATTGGTGATAGAATCTGTACTATCATGGCTCCTCATGAACGCTGCCATTGAATCTGCCTTCACTATGACCTGGGAAGCCCATTCCAGGACCATGTTGCTTTAATTTATTTTAATGTGCCGTGCTGTATTGATAACTGGCAGAGAAACAATATCATTATCACATGTGAAAACATCCCAACATAGACATCTATGGGAGAGAGGGAAGTCATTTTGTTATTTTCATCCAAAGAAGGGCTATTTGACTACACCAACTGCCCAATTGTTGATTCATTGTGTTTCAAATTCCTTTGAAGTATTTGAGTTTTTTTTTAAATATGATGAAGTTTCTGTCTCTTATGGACATTCACCCAATGTACTTAGGATAGTTACAAAGGCCTATGGTATGCTGGGCTTCATTAGTCGGGGGATTGAGCTCTATAAATCTCTGGTGAGACCACACTTAGAATATTGTGTTCCATTCTGTTCACCTCATTACAGAAAGGATGTGTAAGCTATGGAAAGGGCCCAGAGGAGATGCACTAGAATGTTGGCTGGATTGAAAAAATATGTCTTATGAGGCAAGGTTTGCAGAGCTTTTCTTTTTGGAGTGAAGAAGGATGAGAAGTGACTTAATAGCGTTCTATAAAATTGTTAGAGGCACGGATGAGGTAGACAGTGGACATCTGCACAAAGTGAAGGGAAGAAGATTTTCAGGGAAACGTCAGGGGTAAGTTTATTATACAGAGAATCGTGGGTGCCCGGAATTCATTGCCAGGGGTGGTAGTGGAGTTTGGAACAATAGAGACTTTTAAGGGACTCTTAGACAGCACATGAATGAAAGTAAAATAGAGGGTTATGAGGTGGAGTGGGTTTAGACCAGCACTATATCATGCGCCAAGGGGCCTGGACCTTGCTGTAATGTTCTACATTCTACGCTTTCTAAACCCCTCCCCCCCACCATTCCTTAGAAGAAGATAATCTCCACTCTCATCTTTTGTAGATTTGCCTGAGTTCTTCCATTTAAAACTGTTCCACATGCTGTTCCCTTTAAGCTGTGTGCATGTGTGCATGCACAGCCGTTTTGCAACCAGCACACAAAATATGATTTGCCTTGAATGGGCAGAGTATCAATCTCACTGTGATAACATCATGGGTGACAGGGGGCATGTTTCCACCAATGCCTTTCAGAGATTGGAGCTTTAGGGGAAAATCAACCATCTTTGTTATCAATTCTCAGTAAAAGCCAAGAGCAAATCATGTGCACGTTTGGAAAGAGATGATCATCTTTGTTACAATCATGTCCTGCACACTACATTTCTCAGCTTCTCTCTTCACGATTATAAAATTGACTGGGGCTTCTTTTATAACCATCACTTGTCCTCTGCATTCAATGAACCATGCTCGGCCCCACCCGATATTCTAACTAGACAGCAGTAACCTTGACTTCTCCAGTTTCTGTTATGCCCCACCCCTGAATCTCTCTCTTTCCCTATCCCTTTGTCTACTTTCCTCCATCTCTCAATTCCCTTCTCTTCCCTCAGCATTCAGAGAGATATCCCCTCCCATTATCACTTCTCAGCTTTCTTCTCCTTCCTCCCTCCTTTCCTCTCCTCCCTCCCCCACCTTTTTATTCGGCTGGTTACCTGCCTTTGGCTCACATGAAGGTCTCAGGAACCAAATGTCGGTCACCCTTTACTTCCAATGGATGCAGCGTGACTTGTCAAGTTTCTCCAGCACTCTTGTGTATGTACTGCAATCCTAGCGTCTGCAGACTTTCCTGTTTAACTCTAATTTTGTTGTATTCGTTTGTACACTAAACAGCCCTCTTCATGTATATTTTGGTCAATATCTTTATTTTGGAATTCTCAGGAGAAATAGCATTAAACATAGGGTGTGTTTACGGCTTAAAAAAAGGGTGGCCCAAATCTTAAGAGACAAATACAATTATGAATGGAAAAGATATGATAGAAGTAGTTTCCAATGGCAGATGAAATGAAAACTTAGGACATTGTTTCAAGAGTCAGGGAATAGATTTAAGACAGAGATAAAGAGAAATAGCTTCTCCAAGAGAAGTGAATCTATAGAATTCTCCGCCCAAGGAAGCAGTGGAGGCTGCCTCATTAAATGTATTTAAACACAGATTTATTTTTGAATAATGAAGTAACTAAGTATTAAGTGGAACTGAGTCTGGGGACAGATCGAGTGGACAGGATAATGGAGAAAGCTTGATGGGCCAGATGGTCAACTCCTGTTCCTATTTCCTATGCTCTTAAGATAACTAGACAACAAAATAATCTGCCAAAATTAGGCAAATAGCCCAATATGAAGGGGTGGGATGATTGGGAGGGGGGAGGGAGAGAGGCATGGTGAGAGTGAGGATCACAGGCTAGCAGATGAGTGGTGAATATAAGTAAGAGGGGGGGAAGAAAAGAAAAGAGCTAAGAGGTGAGGGGGAGGAGGCAGAGAGGTAAGAAAGATGCTCTCTGAAAGGAGAAAGAAAGAGGTGGGGAGCTGGAGGAAGGAAAGTATGGGAAACATAGAAACATAGAAACATAGAAGATAGGAGCAGGAGTAGGTCATTCGACCCTTCGAGCCTGCTCCGCCATTCAACGAGATCATGGCTGATCTTAAAGTTCAGTACCTCGTCCCCGCCTTCTCTCCGTTACCTTTAATACCCTTATACTGAAGAAATATATCTATTTCCCTCTTAAATATATTTAATGAACCTGCCTCTACTGGCCTCTGTGGCAATGAATTCCACAGATTCACCACCCTCTGGGTCAAGAAATTCCTCCTCATCTCGGTCCTAAATGGTTTGCCTATTATCCTCAAACCATGGCCCCGGGTTCTGGATTTTCCCATCCTTGGAAACATCCCATCTGCATCCATTCTGTCCAATCCTGCCAGAATTTTATATGTCTCTATGAGATCCCTCTCAATCTTCTAAACTCCAGCGAGTACAATCCCAATTTGCGCAATCTTTCCTCATAAGTCATTCCTGCCATTCCAGGTATCAGCCTGGTGAATCGCCTCTGCACTCCCTCCATTGCAAGAACATCCTTCCTTAGATAAGGTGACCAAAACTGCACACAATACTCCAGGTGGGGTCTCATCAAGGCCCTGTACAGCTGCAGTAAGGTATCCTTGTTCCTATACTCAAACCCTCTTGATATGAAGGCCAACATACCATTTGCCTTTTTAACCGCCTGCTGTACCTGCATGCTCGCCTTCAGAGACTGGTGTACAAGTACCCCTAGGTCTCTCTGCACTTCCCCATCTCTTAATCTATTGCCATTCAAATAGTAATCTGCCTTCCGGTTTGTATTACCAAAGTGGATAACCTCACATTTATCCAGATTGTAGTGCATTTGCAATGTATCTGCCCAGTCCCTCAATTTATCCAAATCACACTTGAGCTTCCTGACCCCCTCTTCCGTGTACACAACCCCTCCTAGCTTAGTGTCATCTGCAAATTTGGAGATATTACATCCAATCTCCTCATCCAGATCATTAATGTAAATTGTGAACAGCTGGGGTCCCAGTACAGATCCCTGTGGCACCCCACTGGTCACCGCCTGCCACTCAGAAAACAAGCCATTTATCCCAACTCTCTGTCTTCTACCTGCCAGCCAGTTCTCAATCCACATCAATACTTTTCCCACAATCTCATGAGCCTTGATTTTGGAAGCCATTCGTTTATGCGGGACCTTATCGAAAGCCTTTTAGAAGTCCAGGTACACCACATCCACTGGCTCTCCCCCATCTATTTTACCTGTCACCATCTCAAAGAATTCCAATAGATTTGTCAAGCACGATTTACCTTTTGTAAATCCATGTTGACTCCGTCCGATCCCTTCTCTGCTAGTGATATGCTCCGCTATTACATCCTTAATAATGGATTCCATCATTTTGCCCACTACTGATGTAAGGCTCACTGGCCTATAATTCACTGCTTTTTCTCTACCCGCCTTTTTAAATAGTGGGGTAACATTAGCTACCCTCCAATCCAAAAGAGAAGGAAAAGGAATAAAAGGTTAGTGAGAGAATAAGGGGAGGAGGTACTTTCAATTGAGGAATTCAATATTGATGCCATCTGGTTGGGCACTGCCGAGATGGAATTTAAAGTGCTGTCCCTCCAATTGACATGTGGCATCAACCTGGAGTATGTGGTGTGTTGAAATATTGGGGAATGTTTTTGGGAGATAAATTGGTAAAATTAGAGTAGGTTACATACATACACACACTTTAAAACAGATCTTATTTGAAATACTGAAGAATTCATATTCAGTGACTTTACAGAAACTATGGAGAATGCTATGCACATTTCACAAGTAGGTGCTAACTGAAATGACATCATGAATTAATGGAGTGTTGTTTTTAAAGCAACAAGTAGGAGACACACTGGCTATTCATAGCTCTTTGAAAGAGTTTTGACGGAGTTCACAGAAAGATCACTCCTGGGTTCTTGTTTACCTAAAACAACAGATTGACCAAGAAGACTAACTCCTATTGTTTGCTGGAGAAGGAAGGGGTTTTTCAAGTGAGAGAGTGAAGGACATATGGCTGGCAGTTGGAATATCAGTGAGAGAGAGAGAGAGAGAGAGAGAGAGAGAGAGAGAGAGAGAGAGAGAGAGAGAGAGAGAGTGAACAGTATCAACCAGGTGAACCTTGTTGGAACTGAAACAGAAGCTCCAAAGCGGTGGATGGCTGGATGTGTGCTATCTGTCTGATGTTTCTCTAGGAATAAGAGAAACAGAAAGGAACTCTGTGACAGCCTGAAAGAAAGAGGTTATCATCTGGAGAACCCTGATTGGGCAAGTTTCATCAGCAAGACATTGAGGTGACTAATGGTGGTACCTCAGTTGTGGAAATCCTGGAACAACACATCTCTCTCTGCAAACCCTACGAGAACCTTCCTGAGCAGTAAACATTTACCTTGCGAGCACCAAAGCCCGGTGAACTTTATACATGTTAAATCCTGTGCACAGTATAAGAATTGCCTGCAACCAGTGAACTTGGAAGAATGAGACGTGAGATTGAACTGTGAACCAAAGAACTTTTCTTAAATTTACACACACATTAGATACACGTGCGCTTAGAATTAGAAGGGAGTTAAGTTGGGTTAGTTAAGTTAATAGTGATAAGTTAAAGTTTGATCTTGTTTTCAAGTTTAAAGATAATTAAAAACAGTTTTTGTTTAAGTAATTACTTGTCGTGGTGAATATCTATTGCTGCTGGGTTTTGGGGTCCTTTGGGCTCATAACAGTGGGGCAACAGATAGAAAGGTCAGTGTGGTAATAGAATGTGGAATTGAAGTGTCTGGGCACTGGGAGGTCTTTGTCACTGCAACAGACAGAGTGAATGAAATGATTCCCCCATCTCAGTCCAATCTCCTTAATGTAGAGGAGGTTACAGGGACTAAATAATATAGTTTTACAGGGTGCGCAGGAGTGTAAGCCACATGCACAAATCTTTGAAATAGTAGGACATGTTGAGAGAGATTAGTAAAGTGGGAGAGGTCTTGTTTGTGGTTCAAGCATGAGGAATTGCAGCTATGAGGTGAGAAGGAGAAGCATTATTATCACCTTTCCCAATTTACGTTAACTTCCTACACTATTTTACCTGAAGCAATGTCCGGTTGTAATTTTGAAATGATGGGCACAGGTTACAAAGGAAATGATGGGCAAACCTTATTTCATGCAAAAGAGCTGTGATGTCACGGAACTTGCCACCTGTAAGAAGCAGAGATAATTGAGACTTTCAAAATGGAATTGGTAGTGTGAGAAGAAATCATTTTTTCAGGTCCATATTAAAGAATTGGAGAATAGGACTTAATGTAGTACTTGAAACAGCTGGAACAGGCATGATGGGCCAAACGATCTCTCTCGATGTCATTATGATTTAATGATTTTGATTCCGGTTAGTATTTTCCAAAGAGAGGAGAAAATCTGAGTTTGACATTTAATAGAATTTGAAATTTCTTAGAATAAAACTAATTCAAATGGAATAAAATTTGCTCTTTTGTAGATTGAAATGTCTATTATTGTTGGAGAACAGGGGAAGCTGAGTCTGTCAGACCTGATAGTCAATGTGAGCCAATTATTACTGGTGCATGAAATCCAGCAACATTTGTTTGCTATTAATATGATCTCATTACAGAAAATGCATATTTCTTACAATTGACATGTTAATGGACTTGTTCTATAAATCTGAAATACTAGAGAAGACTCCCCAAAACAACATCAGCAGAGAAATTAATCGAGAGTAAATGAAAGATTAATGTCCAAGCATCATGTTAGTAGAACCAATGCACTACAAACAGTGGTGTACGTTGGTTATATCCTCTGCCTGTGAAGAGATTCTTCAAACATCTGGGTTGAATTTCAATTTAAATAAATAGTTGATGACTTCAGCCATGTTTCTGTGCAAGCAACTACCTTTTTGGAAGATTTTGTTGAAATCAATTGATGCTTTAGTCAAGGTAGATCAAGAGTTTAAATCGATCATCCACAAATCTCAGTGATCAAAGAGAAAAAAATAGGGGAGTAGAAAATACGCAGCATAACATAGTCCAAATTGATGGTCCAAGGTCTGCTATGGGTATGGGTTTGGTTTGGTTTGGGTATGGTTGAAAATAAATTGGACCTGAAAGTTGGTTGACCCAGATCTTAGGCAGTGGATATCCACAGCTGAAACTAAGGCCTCCATGTGAAAACAGGCCTAGCTTCAATCTCTCCTGTGACCGAGAATATAGATGTGTTTTGGGGAGATAAATTTGGAACGGTTTGTTAGAGTAGGTCACATACAAACACTTTAAACAGATCTTATTTAAAATATTGGAGCTCTGCCCCATGCTAGACATATTGGCTCCACAGCTTTTGCCAGTGCTTTGAAGAGTGCTCAAAAGACTTCACTAATTGATTGTTATTTACAAAAGGCAACAGATGAAATATCTTGTTGGAGCTGCATAATGTCTAGAGATGTTCTAAGAGGGTCATGTGGTTTTGCAAGCAGAGAGAGTCAAACAGGCTTTCTATGAGAGAGAGAGGGGGGGCACAGAGATCACTTCTAAAGTGTTACAGCCAGTAACAGTAGCTAGGACTGCAAGCTGGCAAGCTTGTGGAAAGCCCTATTTGAAAGACGGCCTGGTTCAAGCCCTTGTGGTTCATGCAAGAGGAGAGGACTGGCTGACTAATGTTTCACTTAGAATAAGAGAAACAAAAAGGAACTCTGTGGTAACATGAAAGAAAGAGGTGATCATCTGGAGAACCCTGAGGGGACATGTTTCATTAGCAAGACACTGGAGTGGCTGATGGACGTACATCAGTTGTGGATGTCCTGGAATATCAAATCTCTCTCTGAAAACCGACAAGAACCTTCCCGAGCGGTAACGATTTACCTTTCAAATACCAAAGCCTGGTGAACTTTATGAATGTTAAATTCTGTGCACAGTACAAGAATTGCCTGCAACCAGTGAACTTGGAGGAATGAGAAGTGAGATTGGACTGTGAATCAAATAACTTTTCTGAACTTGCACACACATTACATACACGTACGCTTAGAATTAGAAGGGAATTCAATTAAGTTAGTCAATAGTGATGTTAAAGTTTGATTCTATTTTCATGAATAAAGATAATTAAAAGCAACTTTTGTTTATGTACCCATTTGTCTTGGTGAATATCTATTGCTGCTGGGTTTTGGGGTCCTCTGGGCTCGTAACACTCCCCAAACCAGAGGATTGCAATCCAGCCACATTATAGTTATTCTTCTCTGTGCACTCTCTGGCACAATCACGTCCTTCCTGCAATTTAGTTTTGTTTTAAATCTCTCTGATTTAGACTTGGCTGTGTTTGGGAACTTCCACAAATGATGTGAATATTTGATGGTGAAAAAAGAAATTTGTTGACTTCAGGAACAGGACTCGGCCTTCTGATTATTAGATGTGATACAAAGGTGGATTAAGACTTCTGAGTGGAGAAATGCTTTGTAATCTTTTTGCTTTTGGTGTGTGGCAATTCACAGACCAATAGAGAAGAGCAAGGAGCTAGGTAACTCCTAACCCATTTATTATTGGAGCAGTACGTTGCACAGACTGAAGTTTGTGGATGTGGAACACGAGTGCTCATTCAATGTAGCAATTCAATTTGAAGTTAATGCCTATCCAATAAGAGCAATGGGAGGCAGTGCTGCAGAGGTTGAAGTATGCAGGAGTAAATGATTGAAGTGAAACCACAAGGCTGGAGAAACTCGGCTTTTACTTGAAGTATGCAAAAAAAAATTTTAAAGTATGCAGGTTCCTGCTTTATTCTTAGTTTAAAAGATATACATGGCCCTTTGTCTTCAGAGGAAATCTTGATCAAAGATAATTTTAACCTAAACTAACCAATATGAAATCAATGGAGAAGATAGGAGGGTAGGCATATAAGAGGAGAACTGATATGAAACTAGTTTAATTGAAGATCAATTTTGCACCCTCTGCAATTATGCTGTCCTCTCAAATTAATAATGAAGTGCCTTGGTTCTGACATGATCTGGACAGTTTTCCCAGCTGCAGATTAGACTAAATTTGCTCTAGTACGGTTGAGTTCAGGAGAACTAAAAGAGTAATTTATTAAATGATAATTTTATTTCTGGTCTCTATTAGACTCTAGTTTTCCTGTATAATGACTGAGATGAACTGTATGCCTCCTTTGCACATTTAACCCGGGTGAGACTTGTTGAAGTTTTAGTCAATTGTTCATTTCAATATATTTCCTTAATGCTTCATTCAAGACTCATTTATTAATCTGTCTTGCATAATCTCTATGTGGGGCGCTGTTAGACAGAATTAGACACACACAAGGTAAAGACTGAACAACAGACTTTAATCCACAAAGACTTCCACAGAGCCAGGTTGGCTGTGGCTGCAGCAACTCAGTGTGAGTCCTCGGGAGGCCAGCGCAGGCTTATATACCGGAGATTGGCAGCTGGCCAGGTGTTGTCCTGTCCCCTTACACTCCTGCAGATACAGAGGTTGCCCCCTGCAGTAGGTTGGTGGTGTACCACTGTACTCTAGCATCTAACACAACAGATTTAACCGTTGCGAAGCCTCAAATGTGAAACTTTGATAAAACTGGACAAACAATTTTTTTTAGAAGGTTTTCTTCCTGAAAACAAATTGGCAATTATGATAAAGAGCTTCAAGTTAAACACTCAGATAATTTCAGATTTGCTCTATCATGTAGGAATTTGGAGAAATATTAAATTAACTCTTATTGAATTTAAATCACATTTAAATCACATAATGATGCTGAATCATTGCGTTTTCCTGCTGATTTTTGTACTCAGCATCTGATGCCTCTCATGCCAGTGCCCAACAATAGATGGCCAGCATTGATGGATTCCAGTTGCACTGATACCACTTTACTGTGATTGCTTTGTCCTGGTGGAACCTTTCACCATGTGCGTCACTGACGCATATTATGGGTCTTGCATACCACGGGAAGTGAGTGCACTAGAGAGACCACTATCCAGTGGTCTGTCACAGAAAGAGGGTGAGGGGTTTGGAGGTGGGATATGTGTCTCCGCACCCTGCTTCCCCACGCTCCCATCACGTTTGTCCTGGCAATTCCAGTCCCATGCAACACGTGGCTCATAAACAGTGAAACCGTGCTGCAGGCACTCACACACACAACCAATCTGCTGAAATATCACTCTTTAATGAAGAAATAACCATTATACACCTTGATGACATCGCTCTGCATCTGATGAAGGTGGGAAATCACAACAAAACTTTTGCTGAGGTTCAATGTGACAGAAGTGCCCAATCTCCAAATGGACAGCCCTCTGCTAAAATGAAAACAGGTGAAAAACCACTGTCATGTAGAAAATAAAATTGGAGCAAACGGGGACAATTTCTGGGCAATTAAATTGTGATAAAATGAAAAATCATAAAAAATCAAAAATATTTGGCACATAATTTAGATGCTAGTTCCAGGGATGGGCAACCTTTTTAATTTAGACATACAGGATGGTAAAAACATAGGAACATCGGAAGTAGGAACAGGAGTAGAGTAGGCCAAAAATGACCCATCGAGCCTGCTCCGCCATTCAATAAGATCATGGCTGATCTAATTTATGACCTAACTCCACCTACCTGCCTTCTCCCCACATCCCCTAATTCCTCTATCATGTAAAAATTTACATTTTGGCCCATGATTACATACTGGAGGTGTAGACTAATTGGGTAGCATGGACTTGTAGGCTGTGCTGTAAACTAAAAGTCTGCCCATTGTAAGGTAAAACATCATGAGATGGGAATGTGTAGGGAGTTACCCTGTACAGGGCAGTAACAAGAAGGGGAGGTGTCCTTGTACTCCTGTTAGGTAAAACATCATGAGATGGGAATGTACAGGGCTGTAACAAGATGTAAATGCATCCTTGTACTTACAAGATAAGAGAGACATTGATGGATTGAGAGGCAGGAAGCTAGCAGGGAAAGGATAGCAACAGTTTTAGTCATTGGACAAGTAATGATATGATGATGTTCTAAGCACATATCCAAGGGTATAAAAAATCACCATTTTGCTGATAACGGCAGAATGCATTCTCCGACTAACTTTGTTAGTCGCAAGTGTTACAATCCGGTAATAAAGAACAAAGAACCCTGATTTCGACTCAGCCTGGTGTTTGTCTCACTCATTCATGAACAAAGCAGACCTAACACCACCCCTGCTTCAATCCCTCTCAGTTCTCAGCTCTTTTTCTGAGGCCTTGTGTATTCTGTCTCTTCAAGTGATCAGGTCAGTGCTTGTCTCTGCCAGACGGTTAAGCAATGACTTCTCTCTCATCACCTTCCCAATT
The DNA here is from genome assembly GCF_036971445.1 of Narcine bancroftii. NCBI lineage: Eukaryota > Metazoa > Chordata > Chondrichthyes > Torpediniformes > Narcinidae > Narcine > Narcine bancroftii. The sequence continues at coordinate 27,743,855 of NC_091470.1, forward strand.
CAATGAATTCTATATTAAAAGTAGAAAGTGCTGTAGGTACCTGTGGGGAGGGAAACTGTGTTAAATCTCAGGACAGTTATCGCCATAATCATACAGCATAGGAACAGGGCTTTTGCCCCAAGGACTTCATAGCAACCATCAAAGTTCAGATTTATTGTCAGAGTACATGCATGACATCACAGACAACCCTGAGATTCTTTTTTTTCCTGCAGGCCAGGTAGAATTACCTATCACCAGTAATTGTCAACTGTACTTATAGAAAGAAAGAAATGAAAGCAAAAGAAAGAAATACCATGAAGTCACTGTGGAAATACAGAAATATAAATATTCAGCAATAAATAATAATAAGCCAAGTATGAGTCCTTAAATGAGTCCCTGAAGGAGTCTGTTGTTTAGGAGTTCGATAGTTGGGGGGTAGCAACAATAGACAAAAGGTGCAGGAGTAGGCAATTTGGCCCTTCGAACCAGCACCACCATTCGCTGCGATCATGGCTGATCATCAACCATCCATTCCTGCCTTCTCCCCATATCCCTTGATTCCGCTATCTTTAAGAGTTCCATCTGACTCTTTCTTGAAAGCATCCAGAAAATTGGCCTCTGCTGCCTTCTGAGGCAGAGTATTCCACAAATCCACAACTCTCCGGGCGATTCATGAACCTGAAGATGAGAGTCCTGTGCTTCTCGAGGACAGCAGTGAGAACTATGTCCTGGATTTCATGGAACCTTGGTGATTGCTGCTGCTCTCCCCCGGAGGCGTTCCATGTAGATACTTTTGTTGGTGGGGAGAATACTGTCTGTGATGTACTGGGCTGCGTCCACTACCTTTGGCAGGACTTTCCACTTAGAGGGATCAGTGGCCCCAAACCAATTATGATGCAGCCTTTCCATGACACACCTGTAGAAGTTTGCCAAGGTTTCCAATGCCGTACTCTTCACGTACTCTTGAGGAAGTGCAGGCACTGAAGTGCTTTCTTCACAATGGCATTAATATGAAGGGTCCAGGAGCAGGGCCTCCAAGGTAGTGACCCCCAGGAATACAAAGTTCTCATTTCCACCAATCTTATTCTCTTCAAAAATCTAATCAGAAATTGGGATAGTGGGGTGCAGGGCGTGGGGCAATTTCAAGAGCTTTGTCTCCTATCAAAAGCTTTTGCTAATATAAACATGTTTAGACATTTTTTAACAATTAACTGATCAAATTTGAAATAAATATGAGAAAGCAATATTGAAAAGTTAGAGAAATAAAGCATATAAACCATAAACATAATTAAAACACTAAAGTTAAATGATGAAAGCAGCCATTTCTCATCTCCCTTGCTTCCTAATCTGCTGGTCTAGAACTCCCAAAGAGATCAATGGGGTCTCAGTTCCTGCACCAGGTGAATGTAGCGACAGAGGGGAGGAACAGATGCAGCGCCATCTGTCACTCAGTAAGTCTCGGAATTCCACGTTCAGCACCACACACACAAAATTCTGAGACCCATGGATGCTTGACCAGCTGAACACTTCGGAGCTGCCAGCTCCAGCCAGTAAGATATCTTTTGTCTTCCTTCTTTAAAAAGAAATCAGACACATATACAGTATAGTTTAAGTAACTCCTGGGTTACTTAACTCTGACTAATTAGACCGGTGGTTCTCAAACTTTTTCTTTCCACTCACATACCACCTTAAGTAATCTCTTGTTAATCATAGAGCACCTTTGGCATAGGGAATACTTAAGGTGGTGTGTGAGTGGAAAGAAAAAGTTTGAACACCACTGAATTAGACCAAGGATATCCTGTTTGCAACAGGATCTAGATGTATTGGGAAGGAGGGCCAAGGAGTGGCAACTGGAACTTTACATCGACATGGGTGAGGAGTTGCATCTTGATGAGTCAAATCAGGGTAGGAGTTGCACAGTAAATGGCAGGATCCTGGAGAGTGTTGCAGAACAGGGCAACCTAGGAGCACAGGTGCTTAATTCCATGAAAGTGGAAATTCAAGCAGATGGGGTGGTGAAGAATGTGATTAGCACACTTGGCTGGGGTACTGAGAACAAATATTAGGACCTCATGATACACCTGTACAAGGCACTGGCGAGACCACACGTTGAGTGCTGTGCGCAGTTCAGGTCTTCAAGGTATAGGAAAGATTTCCAAAGTTTGTGGTTAGTATAGCAGTCAGCACGGCACTGTTACACCACCAGCGAGCGGGGTTTGAATCCACTGCTGTCTGCAAGGAGACAGTTCTCCCTGTGACTGCATGGGTTTTACCTGGATGATCCCGTTTCTTCCCACCCTCCGAAACATATGGGATTATACGTTAAATACCTTTAACAATAAGCTATTTCCCAGCCTGGCAGTCCTGATTTTTAAGTTACTTAACTTGGTTTGTAACATTATTCAATTATGATTGAATAATATTCAGTCAAATGCATTCAAACTTACTTGGGACCTGTCAATAACATTTTTTTTAAGAAAACTAAAAGAATTAAATCAGTTAAAAGTAAACAAGTCAAGTTTATTGTCACTGATTGCACAAGACCAACCCGACACAATAGCGTTCTCTGGTCCTCGGTGCAAAACACGCAGACACACAACCAGACATAGCACATATGCAGACAAACAATGCATATACGGGACAAAAATTCATCTATACAAATAAAGAAATAAACAATATATTGTTTCGTAAATATGAGAGTCTCCAGTAATTAGTATGAGCAGTTCCTTTAATCATTCAGCGTTCTCACTGCCTGTGGGAAGAAGCTGTTCCTCAGCCTGGTGGTGCTGGCTTTGATACTCTTACAACTCTTTCCCGACAGGAGCAGCTGAAAGATGCTGTGTGCAGGTGGAATGGGTCCTCAATAATTTTACTCACCCTCTTCAGACAACAATCCCAGTAGATCAGGTCGATGTTGGGGAGGGAGACTCTAGTAATCCTTGAACTGTCATTGAATTGACAATTCTGACAGGGTCTCACTAGCCATCAAATTCATTCATTCAGTTCAGTGGGCTACCAGGGCAGAGAACTACCATGTACTGCTTTGGATCATACAGGAAGCTGGGACCCATGTCCCAGAGAGTACCTGCACCCAGAATGAGTTCATGATAAGGTTCAGAGAAATGAAAACTGGAGGACAGGGTTTGAGGGTAAGAGGGGAGTGTAGAACAAGCATCCACCTGAATTGGAAACACAGGCTCAATTTTGGCATTCAAAGAAATATTAGCCAGGTACATGGAAGGGAGGGATATAACCTGGGTAAAGGTCAGTGGGACTAGGCAGAATAATAGATTGGCTTATACTAGAAGGGCTAAAGGGCCTGTTTCTGTGCTGTTATGTTCTATGGTTCTATGTACCAGTGTTACCCATGGAAGCATATTGAATGGAAGAAACAGCAGAACATAGAGCATAAGGGATTAGTGACCCCAGGCACAGAAGGTCTATCCCAAACATTGTGCAACTTCTCTGAACTAGAGCCTCAGACTAAATACGAAAGAATTAAACAATCATTAGGGATCAAAATGAAGCGGTAAAATCATTCCACCACCACCAATTGGACAGGTCAGCATTTGAACATCAAAGTGTTTCTACTAATACTTTACACTTTTTAATATAATATTTAATATAATATATTATATTATATTATATATTATATTATATAATATATTATATAATTACATAATATAATTTAATATAGTATTTTAAAATAATATTATTTAATTTAATTATTTTAAAATTATTAGTTCTTGCAAAGGTTGTACCTCCATTAACTTTTCCCCATTTATATTTTAAACTGGCTGTTTCATCTTTTTTTTTCATTTTTATGAACTTCTTTATACAACCAGATCTTTCACAAAGAAATCTCAGAAGTGATAATAACTAAATAATAATTTGTGAAATGGATCACTGTCAATTTATGAAAAATATTGCTAGTTGATTGATTCTAGTATTCTATTGAAACATCTCTTCAGGTTAAAGAGTAAAGCATTGGAACAAGTGCAGATTTTTATATGGCACAAACAGTAGCTCTCACGGCCTGCGTCTCTGGTTTTGCAATTAGGAATGAACAAAGTATTATTATTGATAAATCTGACCACTGCGGTAGTTATGTTGATATCTTTCACTGAACTCATGTAATGTTATAGATGGAGACTTCTCTTTCCACCAGCCGCAAAACTTACATTTTAATCATAGGTTTACCACAGTCATGTCACGCATTTTAACCATCCACCTGGTCGGCATGCGTGGATGAGGCTGGTACGTTTACAATGAAATCCAGATTCTTGAAGCTCTGGGAGGGCCACAGCATTTTGTCAAAACGATCGCATGGCATATTTGGTGAAAAACTGAAGGGCGCCCCAACTCGACCAACTTCTGCAGAATGCTTCATCACAGGTTAAAGAGTGGCAAGAGCAGAGGGGTTTGTGGAGCTTGTCAGATTACTATTGATGCAGTTGTGAAAAGGTTAGGTAAGATTTTAAAAGTGCACCTGAGGGTGAAAGAAGGTCGTCTCTCTGAAATACTTTAACATCACTGTTACTGCAGAATTTATTTCCTTTAATTTCGTTGGATGTTCCCTGTGTGAAAGTAAATGCTCTCTCTGCAAATCCTGCTACATTGTGCAATTAGATTCTCGCTTCTCCGCCTTTATTCGAAGAAGACCAGTTACCTCTATTTGCTCCTTTTCTAACACTGCCTAGCTAAATCACACATTTTGGTTCTGGCTAGAAAGTTACCTTTAATTTAGTGACCTACAACAGCAGTCAAGGATGGTGAGGGGTGACCAATAATGTTAGCTGCTTTGCAGAAGTTGAACAGCTTCAATATCTTGACAGAGGATAAGGGGGTGACCTGATGGAGTTGGATAAGATGATGAAAGGTATTGATCATATGGATGGATTGAAGCATGAAATGGCCTGAAGTGGCAAACACCAGGGGGCATGATTTTAAGGTGGTTGGCGGTAAGTACTGGGAGAGATATAAAAGGTAGGTCCTTCACACAGAGAGTGATGGGTGCCGGCAATGGTGGTTGAAGGAAGGTACAATAGGATCTTTTAAGAGATAATTAGATTGATACAGGGAACTGAGAAAAATGGAGGGTTATGTAGTTGGAAAATTCTAGGCATTTGGTAGAGCAGGTTAATAGGTTGGCAAGGCACTGTGGGCTGAAAGGACCATACTGTGCTGTAGATTTCTATATTTTATGTCCATTGGGAGAAATGGCCCTGTAGTCAAAGAGTAAACAGCTTCAGGATCTTAGCAATAGATATCTCCAGTGAATTGACCTGGGACAAACACATTGATGCAATGGTCAAGAAAGCGCAGCATCGCCTCTTCATTTTCAAGTGACTTAAGGAAATTTGGCATGTCCCCCGGACCTTGAATAACTTCTACAGGTGCACCATCAGAAGCTAACTTACTGGGTACATCATACTATGATACAGAAGCTGCTCTACTGAAGAAGCTGCAGGAGGTTGTGAATGCAGTTAACAAACTTCTCTCCCCTCCGTGGATGCCATCTACATTGCCCACAGCCTAGGAAAGGCAGCCAACATACCAAAGGACCCTTCCTACCCAGGATGTACTTTCTTCTCCCACCTTCCATTGGGGAGAAGTGTTAGAGGGTGAAATCATGAACAAACAGGCTTAAATCATACAGATGATGATAGGTTTACTGTTAGATAAATTGTACGATGTACATGTGCATTAAAATTCTTACTTACTGCAGCTGAGCATGTACCTTTTTAAAACAAAAATAGCAGTTGTAAAATTTATATTCACACCTGGAAGTGACATTTGGTTGTAGTGCTTCGCTCCCAGAAATGCAAGTGTTCATTGAGGACACTCATCTCCCTGTAAGAACTCTGCTGGATTCTCCTCCTGTCTGGAAAGATTCTGGCATGAACCCGTTCTTTGCCAGAAGTTCCCTGTACTGGAGGAAGTTCGCAGTGTCACCCTCTCCATGCTGCTTCTCGAATCAGAGCTACGAAGAGAGGCACAATTAGCATTGGAATGCTTGACCTTGAATGTCAGCTCTTCCTGAAACCAAGTAGCATTACACCTGGGAATCTATGACCAATGAATTTTACAATAATTTTTACAGCCTTTAAAAAAAATGTACTCATATACAGTGGAAGTCCAAAATCCGAATGCCAGAAATCTGGATCACCCAAGAATCTGGACTTCCCAGAAACTCAAACATTTTATTTAAATTTAGCGACTTTTACATGTGCCTGCATGCATAAGCACCACAGATATACAGTGACACCAAGCGATCACTTTATTTTTCTTTCAAACTTCCAGTTTTGTTTAATGAAGCATGTTGCATTTACTAATGATTTACCTTTTCATCTCTTCTTGATTCCTCCTTAAATATGAATTTTAAAATATTGCCTGAGAATACGGAAAATTCGAATATCGGGACCGACCCAATCCCCTAGCAGTCCGGATTTTCAGATTTCTACTATAATGGAGTCCTAAATAACATTCTAGACGAGAGTTAATATTTCAGCTCAATGCCTTTTAATCAGAATAGATGAAAAAAATCTTTCATCTTAAGCATCTTCAGTTTCTACCTGGGCCTGCTGAACTTGTCCTGTATTTCCTGTTTTATGTCATTTTGTTAGATCCTCTCGTAATATATTGTGACTTCTGTATTGTAAGACCCTATGACTATAATATCACACCATGTACAGACCTATCACCAATGTATATAGTTATAGTATCTAGAGTGTAATGACTGTGCTTACAGCGATTGGCTGAGAGCTAAGTCACGCCTACTGTCTGGGCCTTAAAGGGTTGTGTCCCTAGCCAGGTCGGATCATTCCGGACTGGTTGGCCACCGTGAAGAGTTCCTGTCTTTTGCTAATAAAAGCCTTGGTTTGGATCAACAAGTCTTTGGTTCTTTCGACGAGCTCTACAACCATAGAGTAAAATCCCTGGCATCTGGCACCTATAGTGATTGCGGATGCCGGATATAGAAATTTTCTGGTTGCCTCATTACACTTGCATTAAGAATAATCAGTTTAAAATACAAACGGCAGTGCAAAATGTAATGTAATTTGAAAAAAAAATGAGTATTGAAGTCCTTAATTATATAAAGCTCACTTTGATCAGATAATTTCCCCCAATGTACAAAATTTAAATTTAAATTCGAACCCTGGTCACTGGCACTGTTTTAGCATCATAATTAACCCCACCCTCCCCCAAGCTTACAGATAAAGCCTAGTTAATACAACAATATGCTAATAAAGATAAATATTCTTAAAGAATATCCATTAATTCGGGAGAGTCACCCCAGAGATGAGTGACATCGGCCAACTCTTCATTTTGCGTGCCGCCATTTTATTCAAATGCAACTTTATCGAAACTTTATTCAAACAGCGGCTGTGACCGGGGGACGACCAGGGCGCTCTGCTGGCTGGATGTTTGTCCCCATCTTCACCAAGGGACATTTCCTGTTACAATTTTAAGCTTTGTATTTATTTTAATTTTATTTATTTCCTCAATGGTTTTGCTGTTTGTTTGAGATGCCGATGGCTTGAAGGAAAGATACTGGAGATTTTACAGTATCCTGTTTAAGCTGGAGTTCCTTAAAGTGCAAGAAATGAAGCATGTAGAAGATTTAGCTGTGGCAATTACACAGGCAGATGAATTTTACGTAGTCTCTAGTATTCTGGATTCAGAAATCTATGCAATTAGTCACTATTGGTTTAATTATTCTCTTTCTGAATCCATCTCATTTGTGAAAGGAACAGGAATCATGTTAATGAGGTTTGACTGTATGTCATCTGCAATCAGGCCCAAGTCCAGTGTACACATGCAATAATGTCCCCCGATTACTGACTCCTGCTCTTATTTAAACCCCTATTGGTGTCTGCCCAGAACAAGCTGTCACATCACAGCTTTGCCTGAGCCTCCCTCCCATCATTACTGCAGCTGTAGCTGAATTTATCTTCTCCACCGCGTAATAGGCCAAATCGACCCTTCCCCATAGCATCTTATTCGGAAAGCTTTGTCCCAGGGGCAGGCAGCCCTGGTGATAGGCAATAATTACCTGGCCCAGGTTCATTCCTACACCAGCTGGTCAGGGAGATGCACTGCTAACACCAGGCCTCCCTCCGCTGTCTGCCATTTCCAGTTAACTGGACAACTCAATCCATGGCAGATACAACTGGTGAAGGGATTGAACTGATAACAGTGTGAAAAAATTAGCTATCAATTGAACATAACCAGGAGATGGATGGGGGGGGGGTGGTGGGTTAGAAGAAAGACACCTTCACTTTTTGCATCACAAATTTGTCATCTGGGGAAACATACGCATGCTGATATTGTAAAGGATTTTTCTCTCTAATAAAATAAATTCCACATTAACAAAGCTGTTCACGCAGTCCCTGAGTCTGCATGAAGGAGCTTTAACTAAACTAAGGCTCAAGAGCAATAGTTCGGAAAGCTTGGCCATGTCAGTCAAGAGCGCACTGTTTTAAAAGGAAGCATTGCTGAATGCTGGCAAAGTGCAGCATGTCCCTCCCCACCTCTGTGCTCTCAGCACCTTCTGCTTTTATTGGGCATTTCCATCTTTTGTGTGTCTGCCACTTCCCCAGCTTTGACGAGCACTTCCTTTAAGCAGGCATTGTGTTTTCATTGCATGGTTCCTGCAAATTGAAAGTTAACACTTAAAGCAATGCAGGTCTGACAATCCTGAACTGGACAATTTGCTTGATCTCCAAAGTCCTTCAAAGGAGCTGGCTGCTCGCAGATAAATCCCCGTTTTAATGCTGTGCACTGGACTGCAAGAGGGGTGGGGATGGAATTAGAATACTGGTGGAGCGCTCAGCAACTCCGACTGCCCTTTGACCTTAACAAGCTGGACTCCCTGATGCACCAGGTCGTGATGCGGCCTCACAGCTCCAGGGAACCAGAATTGAAGCTGGCCTTTGATGCTCATATGCTGAGTTTGCACAAACTCCCTGTGATTGCATAGGTTGCCTCCGGAGATTCCTGTTTTCTCCCTGATCCCAAAGACATTCATGTGCGTTAATTGGGTCTTGCAAACTTTCTCTCAGATTAATGTCAAAAAGCCTCAAAGTGGAGTTGATGGATGTGTGTGAGAGAGGATGGATGCCTCGTGAAGTTGTAGTAAGGAGAGAGGGAGGAGATTGCTTCCTTGAGTGCCGGGATGGATCTAATGGGCTGAATGACTTATTTCTGTGTACTGTAGGTGTGTCATCAGAAGATCCTTTTAATTCTGGGATGCTTTGGGCCGCACCAAAAGCAAGTGAGAAAGTAGGCTTCAACTTAGACCAAGTCACATCAAATATTTCAGCTGCAGTTCATGAAAACATGGAGAAACTCAGCAGGTCACACAGCACCAATAGGAAGTAAAGGATAACTGATGTTTCAGGCCTGAGCCCTTTGCCAAAGTATGAGCAAAAGCAGGCACTTGTCTGAATAAAAATGTATTTTTTTTTCTGCTACCTCTTTCCTTTTCTTGTGGCAACGATGCTCTCAATGATTTTGCGCACCCTCTTCAGACAACAATCTTGGTAAATCATGTCATGGCGGGAGAGGGGAGACTCCAATAATCCTCTCTACCATACTTATGGTCCTGTGGATTGACCTCTGATCCATTTCTCTGCAGCAAGCGAACCACACTGTAATGTAGCCGGCCCGGACACTCTCGATAGATCTCCTCCACAAGGTTGACATAATGGTGGCTGGTAGTCTTGCCTGCTTCAGTCTTCTCAGAAAGTGCAGTCAGTGTTGTGTCTTCCTGACAAATGAAGAGATGTTTAGGAGAGAATGTAGAAACTTTATGAGATACCTTGACATGATGGAGAAAAAGAAACAATTTCTCCTAAATGGGCTGTCATTCATAGATGGGCAAACTAACAGTGAGATGCAACAATTTTAAACCAAAGTATTTTTAACCTATCTTTTTTATTTGTTTAGCCATATAGCACAGTAATAGGCCATTTCAGCCCATGAGCCCATGCTGCCCAATTACACCCAATTGATCTACAACCCCCCGGAACATTTTGAATGGTGGGAGAAAACCAGAGCCCCTGGAGAAAACCTACGCAGGCATGGGAAGAATGTACAAACGCCTTAGAGTGTGCCTGGGATTCGAACCCTAGTCCCAATTGATGGTGCTCTAACAGCGTTGTGCTAACCACTACCCGCATTTTTTTATTCTTATTTGTTTTAATTTTTATTTGTTTTCTTTGATTTTTTTTTGCCAGTTGCTTGAGGCTGCTGGTTGTTTGAGTTCTGGATACCAGGGGTTTTACTGTATTGAAGAAAGAGATTGAAAGATTTTTGGTGGATTGAGATTATGGGGTCTGTGTGGGAGTGTACTGAGGTAATAGATCGTTCAGTGTTTTAAGACACAAAACCTTAAGATATAGGAGCAGAATTAGACCAATGGGCAGTACGGTTGGCATAGCGGTTAGCGCAATGCTGATACAGGGCCAGCGATTGGGACTTGGGTTTGAATCCCATGGACCATCATCAATAATCACAAAAGACTGAAACTGATTGGCTTTTATTAACTATAGACTGGAACAGCCATTCAACCTCATCAACTGATCAAGGCAGAGTGAAATGGGAAGCATGCAAAGGGCTATGGGTAGGACCAGTCTCGGTAGGCGTGTACAGCTGTAATTGGCCAATCATAGTATAACAGTGGTTTATCACACTTCTGCTGTCTGTAAAAAAAAATTACTCTCTCCCTGTGTCTGCTTGGGCTTCCTCTGAGGGCTCCAGTTTCCTCCCACTGTTAAAATGCACCGGGGGGTTGTATGTCATTTGGTTGTAATTGGGTGCCATGGGCTCGAGGGCCCATGCTGCAGATCTAAAAAAAATTGTCTCATGATCACGGTTAATGAATTTTTCAACTTAACCCTATTTTTCTACCTTCTCCTCATAAAGTTGGTCTCCAAAGCCAATAAATTCCATAGATTCACCACCTTCTGGATGCATAAATTTCTCGTCATCTCTGTTCTAAAAGAATATCTGTTTATTCTGAGGCGGTGCCCTCTATGTCTAGAGTCTCCCACTACTGGGAACGTCTTCCCCACATCCACTCTATCTGGTTCTTTCAATATTAGTTAGGTTTCAATGAAATCTCCCCCTCTCAATGTTCTAAACTGCGGTGAGTACAGGCCGAGAGCCGGCAGACGCTTTAGTATGTTAACCATCTTGTCCCTGGAGTCATTCTTGTAAACCTCTTCTGGACCCTCTCCAAATCCCACCATATCCTGCCTTAGCTACTCAAAATGTGGTCTGATCATTGAATTTTATAAAGCTGCAATATTACATCCTCTTAAAAAATATTCCAGAACTCTTGAAATGAACGCTAACATTGTCTTGATTTTTGTTGAATCGCAGGGCAGTGAGGAGCTGAATGACCTCTTCCTGCTTCTTTTCTTCTGCTGAATTGTCCATTGTTCCCCCCCCTCCCCCCCCAGGAGAGATGGGCTGGGAAATCTATTAAGCCCTTTCCATTTTGTTCGCGTCTCGAGCAAAATACTGTGTGAAGAATGTGACTTCCCAGTTCCCTGCAGCTAAGGTGTAGCATGTATCTGAATAAAGTCATCTGGCTTATATTGCTTGACAAGGACTGGCAGATGTCATTATTGGTAAAACAAAGGAAGGAGAGAAACCTTATGAAATTCCAAGTCGTGCTTTGTATATGAATAAAATAATCTGTAAACTGTTTCCCTTAGCTCACCCAAGGGTTCCATCAATGTCTTGAACTGACGGTTTTCATTTGAGACTTCACAGTGAAGCAATACGGTACTCACCACAGACAAACGCTTCAGATAAAGGAGCTCAGGGGCAGCAGAGAGTTGAGAATTTTCTGCTAAATGACAGAGGCTAGGTTAGTGAGAGGGTAAAGCACCCTTTCAAATTCAAGTCCAAGTTTATTATCATCTGGTTGACGAAACAGCATCTCTCCAGATCATGGTGCACACACAAAAACACACAATACACAGTACATAAAGATTTCAGATTTCAGAATTCAGATTTATTGTACATACATGACATCACATACAACCCTGAGATTCTTTCTCCCGCGAACTAAGAAGAATGTAGTTCCAAAAAATAATGTATACAAGGTACACATGTAAATAAATAAACAAATATAAGCAACTGACTTTCCCCCACCATACAGTGTCCCCACTCCCCCCCACCGTACAGTGTCCACACTTCCACCCCACGGCACGGTGTCCCCACTCCCCCCCCCCCCCCACCGTACAGTGTCCCCACTCGCCCGCACTGTACAGAGAGGAGAAATAACAACAAACAATAAAAGTGTAAATATAAGGGTCCTTAAATGAGTTTATCATTGAGGAGTCTGATGGTGGAGGGGAAGCAGCTGTTCCTGAACCTGGTGGTGTGAGTCTTGTGGCACCTAGACCTCTTTCCTGATGGTAGCAGCGAGAACAGAGTGTGCGTGGGGTGGGGAGGATCCATGACGATTGTTGCTGCTCTCCAACAGCAGTGTTCCCCGTAGATGATCTTGATGGCGAGAAAGGTTTTGCCTGAGATGCCCTGGACTGTGTCTACAAACTTTGGCAGAACACATGAATAATCAAAATAAATATCTGTATAAATATTTGGGATGATTGTCACAGTTTCAGGATACTGTTCATCAGTCTCACAGCTTGTGCAGTGAAACTATTCCCCAGCCTGGCAGTTCTGCTTTTGAGTGAAACATGAAAGTCTGCAGATGCTGCGATTGTAGTAAAAATACAAAAATGCTGGAGGAGCTCAGCAGGTCTCGGGGCATCCATAGGAGGTAAAGCTATATTACCAACATTTCTAGCCTAGGCCCTGCCTCAAGGTGTGAGCAAAAAGCAAAAAGCTGGCAGGGAGCCTACATTAGACAGCTGGTGATAAAGGAGGATTAGGAGGGGAGGAATACAGATAATAGGTGTTAACCGGACAGAAGAGTTCTGATTTTGACACTCCTGAACTACCTTCTTGATGGTAGTGGGTTGAAGATGCTATGCGCTAGTCTTCTATAATTCCTTGAGCCTTATTTTGACATCACTCCCAGTAAATGTCATCTATAGAAGTAAGGGAGACCCCACTGACCCTGTTGGCCTTTTCACTCAGCTTTTCAATATACTCACTCTGTTTGTGGCACCAGGAAACGTCCATTATCTTTTCCTTTGCTTGAAATCACAGTTCCTGCACCTTCTGGTGGTGATAAGCCAATTCACTGAGTCCATGAAGAGAGGGAAGGGAGACGTTTCGCTTCGTTCATCTGTATCTGGCACTTTATGGAGAGAAGGAGAAGAATGAGCTGTTACCTCATCGGAACTATTTGTTACTCATTCTTACTTCTGCACCTTTCATTGCTTACCTTCAATCAAAAACAACTTCTTCTCTTCCACCATCAGATTTCTGAATGGACAATGAACCAAAGATGCTAACTAACTTTTTCTCTTCCTTTTGAACTAATTTATTATTTTTAAAAAAATATATAATTTATAGCGAATTTCACTCCTGTGAACGCTGCTGCAAAACAATGAATTTCGCGTCTCATCATGACAGTAAATTCTGATTTTGATTCTTCTTGAGTGACTTGGTACAGTGGAGAGGATTTGAGTTCATATTAAATTTAAATGTTTAAATTTAGAGATCCAGTATGGTAACAGGTCCTTTGCCCCCATCCCCACCCCACCAGCCCATGCCGCCCAACGACACCCAATTGACCTAAAACCCCTGTATGTTTTGAACGGTGAGAGGAACCGGAGCACCGGGAAGAAACCCATGCAGACACGGGGCAAACGTACAGACTCCCTGGTCGCTGGCACTGTAAGAGTGCTGCCCCTTATTCTCTGAATTTTTGTCTGCCCCATACAAAGTTTGAGCTTGCACCCTCACACTGTAATTGACTCACACAGCACAGTCTGAGCTGAGTTGGAGAGATGCAGTAACAAGCACTTTGGCCGACTGAGTCCAGCCTAAACATTGCAAGACACTGATTCCAGTAAAAACACAATGCTGGAGAAACTCAGCATGTCAAACAGTGTACATTACACCGTAAAGGTAAAGATACATAACCAATATTTTGGCATTGAATCCTTCATCAAGGTACTTCATCAAGGTATCTTCTGACAATTACTGCAAGACGCCGATGCCATGTTGGTTCTCCCCACCTTTCCCTCAAATGTCCCCAAATTCTACTGTTCCATAGTATACTTCAGGCAATTTACAGAAGCCAGTTAACTGACCAACCTTCAATTTTTTGGGGATGTAGGAGAAAATCCATGTGGTCACAGGGGGAAATGTGCAAAGAGAGCTCTTTGAAGTCGACCAAAATTTAGTTCCTGTTTTTCCCTCTCTGGTTCTCTGAGATTTCAATCTTGTAGTTATTTACCCATTTCCCTGCCTCTGTGGTCTCACTGCCCATAGGAAAAGAGAGGAAAAAATACATCCCACTCCCTCCACTCCCACCCCCCAGCACATCTCTCTTCAGATTCAGCATGGTGTGGACAGGTGTTTATTCTTGCAGTAAGATCTGCACGTTGTTTGGAATTCACTTGGAGTAAGTTTGTCTGAGTAAATAAGGAAGGTCAAGCTAAATCAAGTTTATTGTCATCTGATTGTACAAGTACAACCTGACAAAAGTGTGTTCTCTGATCCTCGATGTAAAACATGCTGACACACAACCAGACATGACACACACACAGACACACAAACATACATACAGGACAAGTATTCAGAAATACACATAAATAAATAACTATTGTTTCATGGATATGAGAGTCTTGAATTGAACAGTGTGAGCAGTTCCTTCGGTCATTCGTTGATCTCACTGACAGTAGGAAGAAGCTGTTTCTCAGCACACTCTTTCCCGACAGGAGCAGCTGAAAAATGCTGTGTGTTAGGTGAAAGGGCGTCCGAAGAGGACATTTGAGTGCGCTCTCTTCGGACAGTGATCCCGCTAGATCTTATCAATGGGGGGGGGGGGTGGGGGGGAGTGGGGGGGGGTGGGGGGGAGTGGAAACTCCAGTAATCCTCTTTGCCACCCTTATGGTCCTGCGGATTGCTGTGCTGAAGGTAAAATCAAGATAATTTGCAATGACATGTAGTGTAAATGAGGAGAGAAGTGATTTTTCAACTCTCAGTCTAATGAAATGTTGGGAACTGGGCTGTTCCTCTGGTGACCATTCACTGCACAAGGAGCAGCCCAATTATTATTTAAATGCAGTTTTTAAGACCATGTAAAATCCAGATATTTTCATGTCGCTCTTAAGCCAAATCTTTCACATTCAGTTTCACTATCTTTAAAAATAAGTAACTCAGTTTATAGCCACACAATAAAAAAAGAAAATCACACTTGATAGAATTGCTAATAGAAACACTGCTGTCTGATTACTGAGCAGAAAAGAAGTCCAATCCCTTCATTTTAAAGCCATCACTGACATCTAGAGGTAAATGAAAGAAGTTCAGGGCATTCTTAACCCTTTCACAACTGCCTTGACGATCTGGCTCCATGAACTTAAAAAAAGTTTATTCCTGGGCTGGCAGCAACTTAAAAAAAAATAGAAAATTGCCCTTGAATTTGACGTCACTCAAGCGGAGAAGGATTTCACATAATCATTTCTAAGCATCTCAGATTGTACCTCACATAGAAATACCGTTGTGGTTTCAGAATCAGAATCAGAAATTATTTTCTTGAATATGTCACAAAATCTGTTGTTTTGCAGCAACATCAAAACATTTATATAAATCATCTTACATAAAAATAGTGTAAGGAAAAGATAAAGACAAAGTAAGATAGTGTCTATGGTTCATTGTTCATTCAGGAATCTAAGGCAGAGGGGAAGAAGCTACTGAGTTCTGATCTTCAGGCTCCTGTACTTTTTTTCCTGATGGTAGCAGAGAGAAGAGGGCATGACCTGGATGGTGGGGGGTCCTTGAGGATAGAACCTACTTTCTTAAGACTCTGCCTCTTGCAGATGTCCTCAATGGAGTGAAGACTGATGCCCAAGGCTAAGTTAGCAATCCTCTGGAGTTTTTTCTTGTCCGGAGCATTGGCACCTCAGTACCAGGCAGTGATGCAACCCTCCATGGTACACCTATTGATGTTTCCGAGAGTCTACGGTGACAGACCGAATCTCCTCAAACTCCTTACAAAGTATAGTCATTGGTGAGCCTTCTTCGTGATTGCATCAATAAGGAGGCTCCAAGACAGATCCTCAGAGAAGTTCCCATATACTTGTGTTCCAACATCATTTGGAATTGCACTGCCTGGTGTGCAGTGCACTTGAGGACAAGTAAAAGAACGTGATTGATTCCTCTCCTCCTGCTGAGTTGTGCAGGAGTGCAAAGAAACCTCCAACCTGGAGAATTTTAATGAATTGAAGAGAAGTAGCAGATTAATAAACTCCCACTTGTTCAGGAAGTTTTACCTTTTACACTAATCCAGGTTGGTACTACAGTGAGGGAGTGTCCCTGTTATCAATCGTCTCGGATGAGACTTTTAACCAAGATCTACCTTCTCATTCACAGAGTTTTACAGCACTGAAGCAGGCCTTTCAGCCCAACTTGTCCATGCTGATTTAATTGCCTATCCAAACTAGTCCCACTTACCTATGTTTGCTCTATATCCCTCTGAACCTTCCCAATCCTCGTTCCTGTCTAAATGATTTTAATTCTACCCGCTTCTTACATCCTCCAGTGGCTCATTCCACATGCCCACCACCCTCTGTGCGAAGAAAGTGCTCCTCAGGTCCCTTTTAATCTTCCATTTCTTGACTTTGATCTACGCCCTTTGGATTTAGATTCACCTACCCTGGGAATAAAACCAATGACTTTTCACCTTATCAATGTCCTCATGCTTTTATAAACATCCATAATATCTCGCCATCAGCCTCTTACAATCCAGGGATAAAGGTCCCAGCCTATTCAGTCTCTCCTTATATTTCAAGCCTGTCAGCCTTAATAACAATCTTGTGAATCTTTTCTACACATTTTCCAGCTCGGATTCTGGGTGACCAGAACATCACACAATGCTCTGTGCAGTCTCACCAGGGTCTTGCACAATTGTTACATAGCATTTATGCTCCTGCACTCAATGCCCTTCTCTCTTAGATAGATATAGATGATCCAACATTTTTCACGCAGAGCAGAAGGCACTCTGTCAGGCAGTCTGGCCAATACTTGTCCCTCAGCCACCAACACCAAACACTTATCTATTACGATGCTGTTGTGGGAAACTGTTGTACACAAATGGGCACTTGAGTTTCCTATTATAAGACCATGACAGAAGAGTGCTATTCAGCCCATCGAAGCTGCCCCACCATTTAACCATGAGTTGATCCATTTCCCCTCAGCTCCACTTTCCAGCCTTTTCCCCATAACCTGTAATGAATCACCTATCAATCTCCATCTTAAGTACACCCAATAAATGACCTGGCCTTCACAACCACCTGTGGCAACAAATTTCAGAGTTTTACCACCCTCCAGCTGAAGAAATTCCTCCACATCTCTGTTCAAAGTGGACACCCTTCAAACGTGAATTTGTGTCCTCTTGTCCTAATGTAGTGGTTTTCAAACCTTTTCTTTCCACTCACATATTTCCTGAAGTAATCCCTATGCCAGAGGTGCTCTGTGATTAGTAAGAGATTGCTTAAGGTGGTATGTGAGTGGAAATAAAAAGTTTGAAAACCACTGTTTTAATCATACTTCATTGACTCGTTATGTGTACGGTTTCATAACTCCAAAGGAAATGGGCCAATGACAATTTTTCTCAAGCAAAATATTTCAGTAACAATTGGGTCTAGAGCAGTGATTGTCAACCTTCCCTTCCCACCCACATTACACCTTAAGCAATCCTTTACTAATCACAGAGCACCTGCAGCATAGGGAATACTTAAGGTGGTATGCGACTGGAAAGAAAGAGTTTGAAAACCGCTGTCCTGGAGGTTCTCAACCTTTTTCAGTCTAAGGAACACCTGGCTTCCAGCCTAACCTTGCCATGGTCCACTAGTAGCAATGACTGAGCAATATTTCCGCCATCCACGTGGATCACCCTCACGGGCCCGGATACTAGCCCTCTGGAGCTCCCAATGCCACAGCTGCCAACCCAAGCTCTAGCTTTGGCAGCCCCACATGCCTCGCTTCCTTCGAGCAATATTTTTAAGTCAAAGGAAGCTCTTCATTTAATTTAAAGTATTTTGTTTAACATTTTTAAGAGACCCACATGGAAACATGCTGAGGCCCAACACTGGTTGAGAACCATTGGTCCCTTTTAATCTGTCCATGCCATTCAACATTCAAAATGTTTCAATGAGATCCCCCTTGTTCTCCTAAATTCCTTCGAATACAGGTGAAGAGCTGTCAAGTACTCCTCAATGATAACCCTTTCATTCCCGGAATCATCCTTGTGAACCTTCTTTGAACTCTCTCCAAATCTGCACATCTTAAATGAGGAACCCAAAACTGCTCACAATACTCCCAAGGTCTAGCTGCCAGCCCAGAGATTAGGGGGAGACCAGGTGTTAGTACTAGGGCCTATTCCTTTCTGCAACATAGTGTTCACATCCATCTGAAACACCAAGGAGCTTTGCTCATATTCATGCAACTGTTGAACTTTTCTAATGGGCTAAATTGATAAAATTGGATCTTATTTGGTTGATAAATGGTCCTGTGGCGATTGGTCATGGGCGAACCCCCTATCACAATTCATTCCCCTCATTATTGCAGGGCTGTACCTCAGTAACATACCTATGGGTATCTAAATCTGGGCCTTCCAATCGAGAACGACACAACTATTGTTCCCTTTGTATCAAGCTATGGCAGAATTGGAACTACTCCAATTAGACTGCTTTCAACGCCTAGCAATGCTTTCTTTGCGAAGCTGATGTCACAAACTCCATCGAGCTGAGAATATCCTGTGTTTTGAGTCCTTTGTGGCGCATTTTGCATCCTCACTTCTGCCTGCTTTCACACATTCACTGCCCAAAAAGATGGTGGCAACGGATTCAACAGTAACTTCGGAAAATGCATCATCTCAAGGGCAACCTGGGGAAGGACTTGGTCACTGGCACAGCAGGAATCCTGCCCTCTTACTGAGCTGGGGACCTCCAGAATTCAGTGCAATTGTTCGTTGGGTTAATAATGGCACCAATGTTGAGAATAGAACTGAACAGGAATGAATTTTCTCTTAATCATAATTATGGGAAAAGCATTGAAATGTAGAATCCAATAAAATAGGAGCAGGTAATTTAACCCTTCAAACCTGACCCACCATTCAACACAATCGTGGCTGATCATCCAAAATCAGAATCCTAGTTGAGCCTTCTCTCCAGATCTCTTGATCTTTCTTGTCCTTAGAATAATATTGAACTGCTTCTTGAATATATTTGATGGCTTGGCTTCTACTGCTTTCTGTGGTGGAGAATGCCACAGGTTTCGCCACCCTCCTTTCTGCTGACCACTTATCGTTCAGCTCTAATGCAGGTGCTAGATTTCCTCTGCAATCAACAGGACCACCTTTCTGGCATCTAATCTGCCCGATCCTGTTGAAAACATTCAGAAGAATCCCAGTGTTAGGCCTAATGTGGAGATCATCCAGCCTCAATGTTAGTCTCTGGCCTCTTCCAATTTTCAGCCCTTTTCCAATAGTTCTGGCAGAAACTTTAAATTGAAAAGTTGACTTCACTTTTCAAGGATAAGCACAGAATGTTTCAGTCCCTGAAAAGCAAAATAAATATGAAGGCGCTGAAAATCTGAAACGACAACAGAAAATACACAGCAGGTCAGGCAGCATCTGCGAAAGCTTAAACAACTTCATTTTTTAAAAGTGGATGACATTTTAACAGTAAACAAAATTGAACAGGACATGATGAAGTAAAAACACAATGCTGGAGAAACTCAGCAGGTCAGACAGGGCTATATTTTATATAGCAAAAATAAAGATACATAACTGATGTTTCGGGCTTGAGCCATTAATCAAGGTATATGCAAAATGTAGGCAGGGGCCCGAACATGATGGTGGTGATGGATTATTAGAAATATTGTTGATAATGATTTGGTAGTCAGTGTGGTAACTTGTGGGCCATGATTTAAAGAAGAAACAAGCTCTTCCTCAGTGGATGGGAACCAATGTAAATGTAAATTCCAAGTGGTCAAAATGGGTACCAACCTCAGTCCGTTTGCCAGTGAGAGGTTTGGTGACTATACAGTATTATACATTGTACAGTCAAACTACACAACAACACCTAGACTTCATATCACTCGCACTGTGTTACACACAGTAAAAATCTTAACTGTGCATTTGATGGTGACGTTATTTCATCATTTCACGGAAATTCCTTTTTCCTCTCATTATTCTCCCTCACCTTCTCTGCTACTTTGGATTAACTACTTTTATCTCTCTCAGTTCTGATGAAGGATCTTCGACCTGAACCATTGACTGCTTCACATGCCACAGATGCTTCCCAACCTGCTGGACTTTTCCAGCATTTTCTATTTTTATTTTAGATTCTCAGCATTTTTTTATCAATAGAACATGGAAACGGGAGAAGCCATTTAATATACTGCTCCACATTCAATGATGTCACAGTGTTTAAGACTTCCTCCTTTCTTATTCTGAATCTGAGATGGACTGAAATACCATGGTAAAAACAGAAATGCTGGAGGGACTCAGCCGGTCTCGCAGCGTCCATAGGAGGTAAAGATATATTACCAATGTTTCAGGCCTGTGCCCTTCCTCAAAGTATGGGAAGAAGCGGGCAGTGCTTGAAGAAGTAACACAGTGTCAAACCAAACCAAAAGATGAGGAACTCAGCAGACCAGGCAGAATCTGTGGAGGGAAATGGACAACCAATATTTCGGACCAAGACCCTTTGACAAACTGTTGACTCTCGGTTTCCCTCCACAGATGCCTGCTGATCCATTCAGTTCCTCCAGCAACTCAATTTGATTTTTTTCCCCCAAATTCCAGCATCTTGCTTCTACCATGCCAGCTATCAGGACCAGGGTTCGGGTCCGCGCTGTCTGAAAGGAGTTTGTATGTTCTTCCTGTGTTTGCGTGGGTTTCCTCCAGGTCCTCTGGTTTCCTCCCGCTGTTCAAAAAGTACCTGGGATGTAGGTTAATTGGGTGTCATTGGGTGGCATGGGCTCATGGGCCGTATGTCTAAATTAAATTCTCCTGATTCAAAAAACACTCCATGGCCCTTCAAAGCCCAACTTCCTGTGTGATTGGGAAATGCCAAAAATAGACATAGATGCCTGGAGCACGGAATTGTCTGTCAACCCATAGTTTTGAGGGAAAGTGAAGACCATGATAAGATATGGGGAGCAAAACAAAAAAGTCTGCAGATGCTGTGATTGTAGTTAATACACAAAAGTGCTTAAGAAACTCAACATTTCCTGCAACATCCCTAACAGGCCCAAAACTTTTGTTATATATCTTTTCCTCTTTTGGAAGCTGCGGACCCACTGAGCTTCTCCAGTAATCTTGTATACTATATTAACTCGGATATACGGAGGGAGTGTGGGGGTAGTTTTGATCTGTGATCTCATCGAGGAATAGATCATGGCAGAGGTGATGGACAATACGAGCTGTTTCAAAATTGGGAGGTCATTTTTCATTCTCGCCCCACTGTTCAATTTTCTTTTAAATGTAAAATGCTGCAAATGCTTAAGTTACTTATTTGTTCCTGAGCCTCCCCTCACAGACAATTTATGTTCTCAAGATGGTCAAAGAAAGGGGGAGGTTGCAAAGTGATGGTGAGGGCTACATTTCACAATGGAGTGAATGAGAAGAAGGGGGAGGGATGCTGAGTAGGGTCAGCTTAATACTAACAAGGTCTGGATCATAATGATGTTCATGACCATTGACTTGGTCCTGTTGCAGGACAGGAGAACGGGAGTGGTGTGCCCTATATTTCGGGAAGTGTGATCAAAATAAATATAACATCAGAGTGGAAAGGGAGTTGATGAGGAAGCCATTGCAATGTGGTTTCAGATTCCTCAAAACATAATGTTAAATCCTCCCTTCTCATCTGCTTTTTATTGGTTGTTCTTCGGACCAGCAGAGTTTAGACAAGCTTTTCCACACAAACATAAATGGCTCCTGTCTCCTGAGTGAAAAATATTTATGCTACTTTGGACCCAGATGGGCAAAAGCGACTGCACCTCTGTGCCCACACGCAGAATGTGATATCCAAGTCCCTGAGCACCGGCGGCAAATGAAGCTGCCGCATTGGAGAGAAGCCCCTGGTTTGATCTCTATTAGGCTCAGTAGCCTGGCAAACAAAGAGAACCCTTGCCCGTGGCACGGTGCCAGTAGCGACCGTTGCCTGGAGCACAGGCAGCTGCCTGCATGGCTAACGTAGTCTGAACTGCAATCTCTGGCCATAGGAAATCCTCTTCAAACTCTTCTTTCTCTTCAGCCAGACAAGAAAAGACTCGCTAACCATTCTCTTCCCTGAAATATATCTAGGCGAAAAGTCCCTTGCAAAAAAAAAAATAGTCCTGGGTCTCTCCAGAGCAGGGACAAATTATTTTGTTCTGCAGGTGAAAGGGTTATCTTACTTCTTCCAAACGCATTAGCAGTCATGATATGTAGAATTATGCGCGCGTAATGACAGCAAGGGAACATCAAATGTAATCCATTAGTCGGAGAAAACATCAGGGCACACTGAGGACATGATGTGACATTATATAAAATTGTACTGTTTTTTTTGATTATGCAAGAGAGTGACTTTAGTCAGGGATTAGGATAGAACCATAAAGCTCGAGTGGTTAATGGTTGGTAGCTAAATCCTAAAAAAAAATTAACCATAGTAATAGCTTTTCATCTTATGCTATCAATTTAATTTTTTATATATAACTTCTATTACAGTCTTGGTTGCATGAAAACAGCATTTAATGATGGGCAGAAATGAAATGGTATTGATTGAACATTGTGAGGAACTCATTGCCTTGTCACTGTTGAAGGATAATCCTGCCCCTTAATTAAAGGGGAAGGTGTAACAAAAAGATGCCTGTTCTTTCAGGGTGAGGCTTATTGAACCCGCTTTTGTTCGAGAGAGAAGATGAGACTTTGTGAAGGGAATTTATTATTAGATCCTATGTTAAATTCGCAAAATCATAATCATTAACTATTCTTCTAAAATTATAATCGAATAACATACCATTGTAAAGAGCCGCACGGTATTAAAAAAAGAGAGAGGTCTGCTGGAGACTGGCTCAGACTGGCTGGAGGGGGGCCAGGTATCAGAACCGGGACTTGAGGGGGTGCCACGGGCGCTGCAGGGTTCCTAACTGTTTCGGAGGTTCGGATCTGGAGCTCGGATTGCCAATGATTTGGACTGGACTCTGTATGGCTGTGAGGGCTGCGGGAGCACTCTACGGGCGAACCTACGGAAGCTCGGTGACTCTCTTTTGCTTCTCTCTCTCTCTCTTTCTCTCTCTCTCTCTCTCTCTCTCTCTGACTGTATGACAGACTGTAAGTCTGACTGCAAGAACTGTAAGAGGTGCTTAGGCAACTCCTGCCAGTGGTGAATCTGTCTGCCTTGCAGCAAGCAAAAAAAAATTTCATGTAATATGAAGCTGTTTTATTACTGTGATAATACATTTCATCTTAAATCTTGAATCTTGAAGAGCAAACAATTCCTTTCAAGAAGTTTGCAGAGAACTGTTACCAGCTAGTTTATAGCGCTGATAACTGAACGTTCCAATCATTTTATAATTTAACTCCGAAAGAAATGTCAATTTATTACATTCCTGGCCCTTATTTTCTCAGGCAATATCTTGAGGTCAAGGATGGCTTACGTCACTCTGGTTTTGTGGGTTTTGAGGTGTCTGAAGAGGTCTATATGGGTACCGCATACCCTGCCAGAGAAGTGGAAGGAGTGCCAGGTGGGGGAGGGTTGGCAGTTTGAGAGGTGATATGCCCCGCCTGTCATTTTGGTGGCCCCCAGTGCGTTCCTCACCCACAGTCACAAGATATTCAATGCCATTCTGAATGCTCTCATGCTACTTCGAATGGTTATGGGACAGAGTTTCTCAGAAGTCAGTGGGGAATTTGAGCACGGGAGGTAATCTCTTCCCTTGATAGCTTGGAATATAATGTTGAGTGTGTGAATGGCATGGCGGGCCTGTAGAGCATAGAACATGTCTGCACTGTACAGGTTCTTCCACCCATGATGTTAAAATCTTTTTAAAAATCGACACCCTCCCTAGCTGATAACCCTTTATTTTTCTTTCATCCATGTGCCTAAGAGTCTCTTAAATTCCCCTATTGTTCCAGCTTCCACCACCACCACCCTGGCAAGGCATTCTCAGCACCCACAGCTCACAGTGTAAAAAAATACCGCTGATGTCACCCCTAAACTTTCCTCCCTTCACTTTCTACAGAAGTCCTCTGTTATTTGCTGCGACTCCCACCCGAGGAAAAAGATGCTGACTGCCTACCGTATCTATGCCTCTCTATTAAGTCACTGTTCATTGCTGCTGACTGAGAACAACCAGGACCTCTGAGGATGTTGCCCTGGAAAAGGACATTGACATGAGTTTGCTTAACTTTCCAGAGGATTTTGCAAAGACTGGAGTGATGGTCTTTTACCACTGGCTTATAATGCCTGCTGGAGGTAGTCCAGGCCTCAGATACAATTAGGTGCAATGATTACTGCTGCCCAGTAGACCAGGAACTTGATGCCAGGTCTACTGTCTTGAAATACCCTTTTTATCAGTTGGCCAAGGAATGTGCTGCATGGTGGTGGTAAATTTTATTATCGTCATTTGCCTTTGCTCTGAGGTGTGGAAGGTTTTCAGGGGGTCGCTGAATTGTGGAACAGTTTGGACAAGAAGGAATTGTGAGGAGTTTGAGAAGATTCGTTATGTCATTGAAGACTCTCCACAGGTGTACTGTGGAGAGCATTCTGGCTGTTTGCACCATTGTCTGGTACGGGGTTGGGGGGGGGGGACGGGCGGGGGGACCAACGCTCAGGACAAGAAAATCCTCCAGATGGTTGTTAATTTGGCCCGCGACATCACAGCCACCAGTCTGCACTCCATCAAGGACATCCACAAGAGGCGGTATCTTAAGAAAGCATCCTCAAGGATCCCCAAGCCCTCTTCACTCTGCTACCATCGGAAAAAAGGTACAAGAGCCTGAGATGAGAGCTTAGTGGCACAAGGACAACTTCTATCCCTCTGCCATCAGTTTTCTGAATCAATCACAGAGACTGCCTTTTTTAAAAACTTATTTTTGTAAGGTAGTTTATATAAATGTTTGCTCTGTGATGTTGCCACAAATCAACCAATTTTGAAACATGTTCATGACAATAAATTCTGATTTTGAGGACATTGGTCTTTAGAAGAGGGATGTGAGGTCCAAACTCCCATATGCTTCAGTTAAACGAGTCAGCAATGGCTTGAGTCCCCTTGGATCAACCTGTTCTTCTTGGCTTCCCAAACAATTCAATTATTATCCTGTTAAAAAAAAAACACAGGCAGAAAAATCATGCACTTATATAGTGCCCAGGATTCAATTTTCAGCCAACGTGACTCTTTTGAAGTGAATTTGGTGCCATACAGCAGGGAGAGTCACCTGGTGGAGGAGCCCGATACTGCTGGTGCTGCAGTCTGTTGGGCCCAAGAGGAGTTGGGTCCGCAGTATGCGCTTACAGACCCCCGCTGCTTCCACCGAGCCAAAGACAAAACAGAATGAGAAACAGTGGGAAGAAAGAAAGGCAGGAAAGGCAAGCAGAGTGGGGAGGGGTGGAGGTGGGTGAGAACATCCATGCAAAATAGGGCACATACCTGAAGAAGCAGAAATGCATCACAGGAGGAAAACAAGCTGATGCAGACGGGATATGGTTTGTAAGAAAATAATTGTCAGGTTGTAGAAAAGCAGTGATATGTTGGGTTGTGCATCAAAATAACCAGCATAAAACATGGATGTTTAATGTAAAGGATTTCATCTAATGCTCAGCCAGTCACTTTTTTTTAGCTTTGTGCCTAGTTTCAAAATCCTAAAAGACATTGTGCTCAATCAGGAGATAATGCAGCACTCCCACTTACCCTCTGAGAGGGCCTTCCCAAAAGTGTCAAGGGTCAAGGTGGATATTCAGGGAAAATCCTTGTACTGTTAGTGTCGTAGAGTATCAGACTCATATAGCAGATGACAAGCCCATCAGCCCAACTCATTGGTGCTGACCAAATTGGACTTGTCATTATAAGTCCTGTCTTTCCTATCTCTATATTTGTCCAAAATCT
This sequence comes from Narcine bancroftii, assembly GCF_036971445.1. NCBI lineage: Eukaryota > Metazoa > Chordata > Chondrichthyes > Torpediniformes > Narcinidae > Narcine > Narcine bancroftii. The sequence continues at coordinate 27,770,087 of NC_091470.1, forward strand.
TTAGAACCTTACGATTGTACACACTTCTATAGTTTCTTCTTCCTCACTTCAGGTCGAGACCACCCTCTGAGTGATAAAGTTGCCCCTCAGGTCCCTTCTAAAATCTTTGCCCTCTCACATTCCTTGGGCTCCGACAATATTGCCTTGGCTCTCATCCCGGGCCTTATTTCTGGATCCTTTGTCTTGGTCATGGACACAGCGCCTCATGTACATCTCCAAGTGCAGTTCAAACGTGATGAGGATTTCTGCCCCCGTCACTCTCAGCTGCTGAACTTCTCACCTGATTTTTTGATTCTGATGGAGAGGGAAGTAGATCTTTCTTTTCTATTCTGTCTCAACCTTTCATAAATTAGTACCCTGCAATTGAAATTTCTGTTCATCTTGCTTGTTCCACAGCCTATTTAATAGTTCCTTGTCGCCATTTGTAAGTTTGATACGACAGGTATGTCCCAAGGATGGTGGAGGTGTGGGGCTTATTGCTGGAGAGGTGATGAAGGCAGAAGTCCCACCCCCTACCCAATATATTTCAAAAGTGTCCAGATGAATATTTGATGTGCTCCAACGTTTAAAGACCAAAAAGGTAAGAGACAGCACATTGGGTTGAATGGCCTCCTTCTACATTGTAAATAACAAATGTTAACGCTGCTACATCAATGATCCTGACCTCTGATGCTGCCTGTATAGAGATACGGTACAGAAACAAGCTATTTGGCCCATCTAGCCTGTGCCAAATTATTATTCCACCTTGTCTCATTGACCTGCTCCGGATGATAGCCCTCCATTTTCTCTATGACTTTGTCAGATTCCACCAATCCTCTGGTTTCCTCCTCTAACCAAGGCATCATGGTTTGGTCAATTGGTCCCTTTAAATGAATCAATTATTCTTAGTGATGGTAGATGGGAAATGAACGAGAAAGAAAGTTGAAGGCGAACAGGGCAGACAGGAGTCAGTGGGTTGAGCAGGATTGATGGGAGAAAAATTTTTGATGATAGAACGTTGTCCCTTCATTTTCTTCCAACGATGCTGCTCAACCCACTGTGTTCCTCCAGCAAGCTGTCTTTAGCTTGAGAAAGAAAATGGATTGAAATATAAGAGAGAAATAGGCGGCACGGTTAAGTACAGCAGTGAGCGTGACTCGATTACAGCCCAGTAACCTGGGTTCGAATTCACCACTATCTGTAAGGAGTTTGTTCATTCTTCCCATGATCTGCTCCCATTTCCTCCCACCCTCCAAAACGTGCAGGATGAGAGGTTAATTGGGTGGCATGGGTTTCAATGGCTGGAATCAGCTTCTACCACGTTTGTAAATAAAATAATTTTAAAATGTAAAGTATAAGTTGCAGGAGATCAGGTGGCAGGGAAAGGGAAGCGCAGTGAATGGCATGTGGAATTGGTGATTGATCTGCTGAGAGTACCGTGGATCTGATGGACAGAATAGGAGTAAATCAGATTCTATGATAGGCAGAGCACTTCCACAGATGCAATTCCAGTCAAATAGGTCCTTCAATCTTAATCTTAGTGATCCAGAGACTGAGGAAGTCAAAGACAATTGGCCATGAGAAGTTCCACCTGCATTCACATAAAATCGAACATTCCAGCAGTATGCAAATAGTGCATCACAGGTCCAATACAGTGATATTGCAAATACAAAAGGTCATAGAGTTGTTGAGCATGGAAGAAAAGCTCTTCAGCCTTTCTTATCTATGTTGACCAAGTTGTTCATCTAATCTAGTCTTCTTTGTCTGCATTTGGCCCATATTTTTTTCTGTCCAAATATCTTTTGAATGCCGTAATTCTACCCTCTTCAATCATTTGCTCTGGTAGTTCATTATGGTTACCCACCACCTTCTGTATAAAACAGTTTTCCCTCTGCTCCCAGTTAAACATCACCCTAAATCCACTCTTGATCGTTTTGGAATGTCCAATCATGGGGATTTTGTATACCTCTACGAGTTCACCCCTCAGTCTCCGACGCCCCAGGCAAATAAGTCTTCATTGATTAAGTCTCTCCTTGTAACTCAAGCCCTCCAGTCTTGGTAAAATTTCATGAATCTCTTTTTGCATGCTTTTCAGTTTTATTGACATCCTTCCTGTAGCAAGGTGACCAGAACAGTGTGCAGTATTCCCAGTGTGGCTTTACCAAGGTTTTCTGCACACACACACACACACACACACACACACACACACACACACACACACACACACACACACACACACACACACACACACACACACACACACACACACACACACACACACTATATAAATTTTTAAATTTAGACATACAACACCGTAACAGGCCAATTCAGCCCTACAGGTCCGTGCTGCCAAATTTACACCTCATTAACCTACAGCCCTGTATGTTTTTGAAGGGTGAGAGAAAACTGGAGTCCCCAGAGAAAATCCATGCAGGCACGGGGATAACGTACAGACTCCTTACAGACAGCAGGGGATTCAAACCCAGGTCCAGTCCCAATAGCTGATGCTGTACCTGAAGCTGCTGTACGAATGATGGCAATGTGCCAATTCCTTTACCGGCCTAACCCATGTTACCAATTTCAGAGAGCTCTATACAGTGAAACCCACAATATCCAATGTCTAATGGGAATTGGTAGATGCCGGATAAGTGAATTTTCTGGTTTCTTGAGATTGTGTGTTGCATGTTTGGTGAACTAACCAGAAGGTGGCAGCAATTTTATACTTTTGTATTTTTTACTTATTAATTTTCACGATTGCTTGAATTCTGGATAACGGGGATTTTACTGCACCAAGAGTCATTGTGTCATGCATCATAGAAATGATTCCCTCTGTCTACCGTATCCACGATGATCAAGGATCTCTCATCTACACACATCATATTTACTTACATTTAATCCTTGGCAATTTAAGTGCTTGTCAAATATTTCTTAAATGTTATGAGATCACCTGCCTCCACCACCTTTTCAGTCAGGGAGGAACAAGCGGCCTTGGTTTGTTTTCTTGCATGAATATTTCATTTAAATAGAACCATAGAACATTACAGCACAGAAACAGACTCCTTCTAGTCTGTGCCTAGTCCCTCTGACCTGCACCCCAACCATAGCTCTCTATAACTTTTCCATCTGCGAACCTGTCCAAATTCTTCTTAAATGTTAAAATTGAGTTTGCATTCACCACTTCAGTTCCACACTCCCACCACTCTCTGTGTGAAGATGTTCTCCCTCATGTTCCCCCTAAACTTTTCCCCTTTTATTCTTAACCCATGTCCTCTGGTTTGAAATCTCACCTACCCTCAGTGGAAAAAAAACACTCTCTACATTTACTCTGTCTATCCCCCTTCATACCTCTTTCAAATCTCCCCTCACTCTTCCACGGTCCCGGGAATAAAGTCCTAACCTGTTTAATTTTTTTCCTGTAACTCAGTTCCTGAAGTCTGGTCAACATCCTAGTAAATTTTCCCTGCACTCTTTCTATCTTATTGATATCTTCATGTAGTTAGGTGACTGTATTTATTTCATATTTTGTTTACCCATGTAATCCAAATGTTGAATATCATTTTACAACATGTGGTGAGTGGGAATGGAAGTTCAACAACACCTTTCTCCCATGATCTGCTCCCATTTCCTCCCACCCTCCAAAACGTGCAGGATGAGAGGTTAATTGGATGGCATGGGTGTCAATGGCTGGAATCAGCTTCTACCACGTTTGTAAATAAAATAATTTTAAAATGTAAAGTATAAGTTGCAGGATAACAGGTGGCAGGGAAAGGGAAGTGCAGTGAATGGCATGTGGAATTGGTGATTGATCTGCTGAGAGTACCGTGGATCTGATGGACAGAATAGGAGTAAATCAGATTCTATGATAGGCAGAGCACATCCACAGATGCAATTCCAGTCAAATAGGTCCTTCAATCTTAATCTTAGTGATCCAGAGACTGAGATCCGGTTGTTGGACCTTCAGTCGCCCCCCCATCCCCCCCCCCCATTTAAATCACATAATCTGTAGTGGTTACTTGACTAAAACACAACCCTATGGGCTTATAATTACTCCGTAAAATGCACAAAATTAAAGAGCTGGTGTCGGAAATGGTGACCATGAGGTCAAAACTGTATGTGCCAGGATCACTCATTATTGGTGGACGGAGAAAATAAGTTAATATTTTAGGTTGATAAGCCTTTATCAGAACGGCAGAAAAAAAGGGGAAGATGGAGAGGAAATATCTATATTAGGGTGGGGATAATACTTGTTCATTGTTTTTGGAGACAACAGATTGGAGAGAACAGAGCAGTTCTTTACTTTTCCAACCGCTAACTCTGGTCAATCTTGATCTCTGTCATGGAGATTCCCTCTCCACCTCTCCCTATATGTGCGGTCTTGCACTTTTCTAGTTTTGATGAAAGGTCCAAACACAAACTCTGTTTTTCTCTCTCCTCATATGTGACTGACCTGTTGAGGGTTTCCAGCGCCTTTTTCTTTTGTGTGGCTTGGAATGGTTTGATTATTGAAATTCTGCAAACTTTACACATTTAGGCCTGTTTATGTGACTCTAGACCCACACCAATACCTGCAGACATCCCTAAACAGTAATAGTCAAGGCAAGGAGGGATGGGCAACAAACATGACTGGAAGTCACATCCCAAGAAGGGAAGGGAGAAAAAAATAGTTACCTCCATCTAATTCCCCTGACCAAAGTCAGAAAGGGAAACTTAACTCAGTTTTTTTGTCATCTTGATGTACATTGGTTAACAGGGCAAAGATTGGATAGCCAATCGATTCCCAGCACTGATCACTTCAGCTGTTTGGAGGTGTGTGAAGCAGAATGACTTAAGGTGTGGTGGGCGGAGGGGGCTATTGATTGAATTTGTGCTGTACTTTTGTGTTTCCCAATGCTTTCATTATATAATCTTTCTTGAGTAACCTGAAGGAAGAAAAAACTGACTAGTGTCAGCAACACGAAAGAAGTAAAACATAAAAGTCACCAGGTCAAAGTCCACTCGATATGGCAAAATTAAAGATACATAATCAACGTTTCAGGTCCGAGCCCTTCATCTTCAAAGTTTGTCCAGCAACACAAGGCCTTCACACTTTCTAAGTGTGAAGAGGCACTTGTTGGCATTAATAATTGAAAAGATTTTAAAAAAAGAGTGAGCTGTCAACTTTTATTAAACCCTCAGCAGATGGCTTAATTTCATTTTTTTTAAGATTCAAAGCATGTTCCCCACTTGCCACTGCCAGTGAACTCATTTTTTTTTGGCTGTGCAGTCAAGCTGCAGGTGATGTCATTAAGCTATGGTCGCAGTTGGAAGCAGCTTGAGGTGTCCCTGGAAACACGCGGTTGCCCCAAATGGCCAGCAGGACCACACGGAGTCCTTAAAATGATTAGTTCAGAGCAAGCTGGGACTGTCTGCAAAGTACTTATTAGCCAAGGATCTTCATAGACCCTGGGCAGGACTAAACTGATGATTTGGCAACAGATAGGGCATGCTGTGACTCAACTTATGTGACAGCCACTAAATTAACTGGACTGCAGTAAATGATAAGCAGCGATCTACAGTTTATCCAGCGTTTAGTATTTATTGTGGTTTGTTCTCACATCGCATACTCGTAGATATTGATGAACGAGTTAATTTTGCTGGGCAAGAGGTTCAAGTCCATGGTTGAGGTCTGAAGCACTTCATTAAGAAGCCTTTGCTTCTCTTGTGCATTGCCACACGTCTAATAGCTTCAGATAACTAGTATGCAAACACTGGCTTTGAAATCCGACCTCCATTTCACAAATGATTTGGACGGTCACTGGTTATGAAGAACATAATTAAAGGTTCACAACCTATGTAAAATATTTGGGTTCCTTTCGCAGGGGGAAAAATGAAAGTTAAAAACTGAGAATTATCACCTTTCACGCAAAACACCGCTTTTGCTTTTAATGAAATCTTCCGAGATTTATTCCTTAGTATATGCCAGCCATTTCACTTGAAGCAAAGGTAGCAGGTAGCAGTGGCTAGCAATTGCTTTTCTTTCATACACTGACTGAGGAAAGATGAATGTTGGGCAAGAGAATGTTGGTTATAGTTATGCTCTAGAAATTTGGCCTCAATAAATAACAATAAATGTACTTGTAAAGGCAACACTTCTGAAAATAATTCTATTGATTTGTGTAGAATAAAATGATATGATGATCTGGTATATTTCATTCAATCAACCAAGAATTAATTTCAAGAGTCATTGGAACTTTAATATTCATTTGGAGAGACAGATGCAGTCTCAGTTTAATGTCTTCATTTGAAGGACATCATCTTCAATAACACAATGCAACAGGTGTTATGTGCTCAAGTGCTCCACGGAGGGACTCGAACCCGTGACCTCCTAGCTCAGAGGTAAGAGTGCCCCCAGCTGAGCCAAGCTGATACTTATCATAGTCAAAGCTGTTGCAATGTCACAATAACAACGCCAATCAGTGTCAATCTGTAGTGGTGAAATGAGCCAAGGCCAGTCAATTCATGGGGAGAGATTGAGAAGATAGAATTGGACAAGGAAGAGAAGAACAGATATTAGAATCACATCGATATGATGCAACAGGGGTTTGAATCTGGTGCTGTCAGTAAAGGAGTTTGCGTGGATTTCCTCCGGATGCTCCCACCTTTCAGAAACTTACTGGGGTTGTAGGTTAATTGGGTGCAATTGGGAGGCACGGGCTCAAAGGTCGAAAGGGCCTATTACTGAGCTGTATGTCTAAATTATCTTTAAAGTGAAGTAAAATTACAGACAGCACTGCTTGAAATAATTAACCTGGATTGAATGAGGTTGACATTATATGAGATAATAATAGAAGCAACAATTGCAGTTGGGGCCATATAAAAAATTGAACAGAAATTGATTCTGCTGGGACTCCAGTCCATTTGAAGGTGAGCCATTGTTGGAGGGGTTAAAGAGCAGGGTTAATAATCCCTCCAATGGACAACATGATGCAGATACATTGGGCCGATGGTTTATTTCCAAACTGTTACTTTTATGCTGTCTCAATGCAATTGAAAAGTACCTGCCCCTGGGATTCCCATCAATACCATCCATTCCATCCATGAATGTCATTCTGTCAACTCTGGGATCTATTAAAACTCTGAAAAATCCTCCAAAATCCAAGCAAGCAGATAAAAATCAGTCATTTTCAACTCATACGTTGAAAAGCACACCTTCAAAGAAGTTTTGTTGCTCTTTCATAAGGATGTGGGCATCACTGGCAAGGCCACTCCTCAAGGTTCATCCCTATTTGGCCTTGAGAAAGTGGTGGTGATGCGCTCTCTTGAGATAAAGATTGCCTCTGTGCAGATAAAGTAAGGTTTTCGAAGACTCAATGCTCACAAGCCTGGAGGACTGAAAAAACCCTTCCAAATCAAGCATGTGTGTGATGTTGGGAGAATCTGTCACGCAATGCCTGCTCTTGTCCTTCAAGAGTGACCTAGTATTCTACTTGGCAGTGTCCTAAAGTTAAACCTTTTTTGTTAGAAATGGGTAAATTATTGGAAAGAATAATGGGGATTAAATTCCCACAGGATCCAATGTTCATTTTATTGGGTGATAGTAAGAATATTGAACCTAAGTTGAAATTGTATATGCATCAAAAAAGTTTGTTCAAATTGCTTTAGCAATAGCGAGAAAATGTATTGCCATAACTTGGAAGTCTGATACAGATTTTAGTTTAGAAAGGTGACATACTGAAGTCCAGTACTGTATACCACTTTAGAAAATTACTTATAAATTTAAGAGACAAATATTATATAATTTGGAAGATATGGAGCCCTTATTTACAAAATATGGGTGTTAATATTTAAATGAAGCTCTGATGTTCCCTTCTTCTTAAGATCTCAGTATACTATAAGAGACATTAAATTAATAGACGCCTGCCCCTGTTGAGGGGCTCTTGTCCCTTTCTTTCTTTTTTCTTCTTGTAGGAAGGTAGGGGGGGGAGGAGTGGTATATAGGGGATGTATTTTTTATTTCTTTTTTATATACCACATGTATTTGTATTGTTTTGAATGATCTTTATGTGTTTAATTGTGCAGTTTTAAACTAATAAATGCATGCTTTTAAAAAGAGCGGCATAGTTTGTGCATTAAAGAATCAGAGTCAAAGAGTACAGAAACAAGCCCTTCAGACCACCTTGTCCACACTGACTTACAAGTATCCACCTGTAATAATCCAATTTATAGATTCAAAGAGTCATTCAACAGAGGAGAGGGAAAATATCTATATGTCCATCCTAAAGAAAATGGAGGAATAAGACCCTAGTAACAACACAACACATACACACAAAAAAAAAACCCAGAGCCCTTTTGGACCTAAACGTTTTCTTGTGATTGGCAATAAGTTGTTTTCCAGGTACACCCTGTGCACAAAACCTTGCTGGAAACTACGGCCATTTGTTGATTAATTAGGTTTTCTTTTCAGGGAACATATTTTCTCCATGACGCAGCTTTGAAAATTATACTGTGCAAAAACAATCAGCATAAACATTGTGGAACAGCAGTAGTTTAACGTACCTCAACTCAGCATGGTTCAGAGTTTGAATGTAAATAGTCAATTTTTTTCACAGCTTGTAGTGTATTAATTGGTTTGGATTCTCAAAATTGTTGTTATATGTTCACTAAATGCTGCATACTGAAAAAGAAATTAAAATGAAATTAAGATGAAGCAAAATTATGGGGAGGACTGAGACATGCAAATACTTTAAAACACTGTTTTTTTCTCAGGAAACAATCTAGGAATATTGCCTCAGGTATAAACTGCTTTCAGTAAGAGATGTTGAATGCCTTAAATGAAATAGCTCTGGACTCTTTAGATCCTTTCCCCTCTAAGTACTAGAGTTTATCATTCAAAATCCAAACTACACACATACCCAGCAGCTGCCTTTCTCTCTCATTTGCAAGAGAGGGTCGTGCCAATCAACTGGAATTGAACTCCAGGTGAGACAGAGTCTCACATTCACTTCCACCATCCATAAGTAGATCTTTCAGGTGAAGTAGAGCTGCTTTGTTCAGCACCTGCAGTCTGTCCACCAGTGCCGATTAGAATCTCGTTGGCTAGCCATTTTAATTCCTCTCGCTGTTCCCACAGAGACCTGTCTGTCCTTGGCTGTGAATATTCTGTTGCTAAGTTCAAGCTTAAAAAGAGATCAATGGATATTTGGAAATTAAGTGAATCAAGGAAAGTGGGGACGTTCCTCAAATCAAAGCTGAGCAATGATTTTAATGAGTGGTGGAGAGGTTTGGAGCACTTAAAGACCACCACTGACCCTTATTTGGTGGATTATATTCCATGCCATAGTGTAGTTCCTTGAAAGAAATAATAACCACATACCCATATAACAATTTACAGTTCTGAAATTGACCATATCAGCCTTCTAGTCTGCACCGATTTACGTGAAACTCCACTAGTTTCACCTACCCACTCCCTGCCCATAAGCCTCCAACCCCCTCATATCCATGAACTCACCTCGCCTCCTCTTAAATGACAGAATTGACCCTGCCACAACTACTTCTTCCGGAAGATCATTCCACTCAACCACCACTCTCTGAGTGAAGAAGCATCCTCTTATATTACTTCTAAAGTTTTGCCCCCTAACCCTTAACTTATGACCCCTTGTTCCAATCTCCCCTACCCTCAGGGGAAAAGGCCTATTCACATCTACTCTATCTATTCCCTTCATAATTTTAAATACCTCTATAAAATCCCCCTCTCAACCTTTTACGCTCCAACGAATAAAGTCCCGGTCTACTCAATCTTTCTCCATATTCAAGATACTGTAGTCCAGGCAACATTTTTAAAATCCCTTTTTGCACTCCCTCTACCTTATTGATATCCTTACTGTAATTTGGAGACCAGAACTACACACAATACTCCAAACTTGGCCTCACCAATGCCTTAAACAGTCTCAACAGCACCTCCCAGCTCCTATATTCTATGCTATGATTGACCTTATTAATAAGCACCTTATTAACCATCATGGAACATGGAAGCTGATTTATTTGATGAAAACTAGGTTTCTCATACTGAAAGTTAATAAATTAAATCATTAAAATTATTTTCCTCCAAATATTTTTGCAATAACTTTCATTTTTTTTAAAAGTTTGGATATTCAGAAAAAGAAGTTCATTTTGGACATTTCCTCACTGAGATGGAATTTCCAGGAACGAAACATTAAAAGTCTGCAGACACTGCAGGACCTCAGCCAGTCTCACAGAGTCCTTACCTCCCACGGATGCTGCGAGAATGGTCAAGTTCCTCCAACATTTCTGGGAATTTCTAGGAGATATGGGAATTCCTTTGGAGATGTAAAAATCTACAGATGCTGGAATCTAGAGTGAAAAAAAAACCTACTAGAATCGGATTGAGCAGCAATGGAGGGGAAAGGAACTGTCAACGATACATGTCGAGACTTTGTCTCAAGACAAATGTTTCCTACAAGTGCCTGCTCATTCTGCTGAATGCCTCCGACCGTATTTTTTTGCTAGGAATTTCTTTCCTCTGTTTCACCCCCTTCTTGTTTTTTGCTTAGATAAGAAATACACATTTTTAAAAAAATATTAATTTTGCAAAATGAACAAGGTAAAATGCAGACTTGTTACATTAGGTGATTGAGGGCTTTCAGAATCAGTGGGACGTGTTTCATTCCCTCATCTGATACACTGTTGGGCACAGTTGCTTCAATTTTTTTTCACTCTTCCTTGACAGACTTAAAAGCTTACTGTGATCTTTCTGATTCTGTTAGAACTCTGCTGTTCTGTTTGAGATAAATTGGTTAATGGGTGATTTTAGATGACGTACAAAGAGAATTTCATGTGAGTGCAATAACCAGTACATGACTAGATTAAATTAAATCCCTTTGTAGCATAGCTCGATTTATATGGAAAATAGTGGTTAAAAAGTCATGTTTTGATAATAAATCTCAATGTCTGATATCAGCAAGGATTAAAATTATTAAGAAGTCAGCCACCATCCAATGAAAGACTCAAAAGTAAATTTGGCAGTTACCGCCAAGCTATTACAGTGCCAGTTACCCAGGTTCAGATCCAGCGCTGTCTGTCAGGAGTTTGTACGTTCTCCGTGTGTCTGCGTGTGCCCCCCCCCCCCTGCTTTCCTCCCACCCTCTAAAATTGTATGGGATTTGTAGGTTAATTGGTGCATTTGGGCAGTTCGGGCCGGAAGAGCCTGTTACCAAGCTGTATGTCTAAATGTTTACATTTTAAATTGCAGTGAGGGAGCAAATCAACAATCACTTTGGGCTGTGATGTGACAAGTGCTCTCTGCTGTTTTGGAGTAGATGTATAGTAACCAGTGATGTAGCACTTGGTGTAAGGGATTAAAGCAGAATAAAAGGTGACTAAGGTACAATGCATTGAATATGGTTTCAAACTTCCTGCGTTGTGCTTAAAAGAAAAGAGAATGCTATCTTTCCAAAAAGATAAATATACTGTTTTTAAAAAATATATATTTTGTTCAAATTTTTCTCCATACATGCAGTCAAAATTAATATAATAGTATAGATTACAAAGTGGGGAAAAAAACCTAAAATTACATACATGATAGTATATAATTCCACCCCCCAACTCCCTCCTTCAAAATAGTTGATATAAAGATAAAAATATCGTTATATAAAGTGAAAGGAAAGAAAGAATCTTTCAGGATTGCACAGAGAGATGCCATTTAACACACATATTTAAACAAAACCCTTTGATACAATTCAGAGGAGATTCTCACAGGTCCAGAGACACAGGAAGCACCACGTTATAAATTTAAACCAAATGTTGGAGTATACGGGTGCCAAATTTGTAAAAACATAGCACATTTATTTCTCAAATTATATGCAATTTTTTTCCAAAGGAAGACAACCTTGAATTTCTGCATTCCATCTTGTCATACCCAAATGTGTGAGAAGTATATTGTTAGTCAAACTGAAGGACAGCATTTCCTAAAATGTGATGAAATTCTGGCTTTACTGACTCCCAGATATTTTATATACCATTGCTAAAGTATTCCACGCACAGCAATGCATTCCATTTTCACTTCACAGAAATCCTTCTCCATCCCATCAGTGACATGATGTTATGGAAGGTGGGATATGGTGTGACAGAGTTTATAGAGGTGTTTGGGAGATAAATTGGGAAAGGTTTGTTAGAGCAGGTCACACACAAACACTTTAAAGCAGAATTTTTGCAGGAGCTTTTGCAAGAGTTCTCAGAGACTTCAATAATGGAGTGTTATTTGCAAAAGGAAACATGTAAAAACATGCAGTTGCAGCTTTATCTGGTAAAGAGAATTTACTGTCTAGAAGGTCATGCGATCTTTGCAGGCAGGAGAAAAAAAAGGAGGCTTTGTTCTCACAGATGGAGGGAGCGAGAGAGAGAGAGAGAGAGAGAGAGAGAGAGACAGACAGACAGAGACAGAGAGAGAGACAGACAGACAGACAGACAGATAGACAGACAGACAGACATTAGTTCCAGAGGGACAAACTGGCAAGTTTTGGAAGATGACCTAGTCAAAGGAGAGGACTGGCTGTCTGGTGTTTCCCTTGGAATAAAAGAAACAGAAAAAGAACTCTGTGATGACCTGAAAGAAAGAGGTTATCATCTGGAGAGCCCTGAAGGGGGCAAGTTTCATCAGAAAGACACTGAAGTGGCTGATTAAAGAGGAATCAGTTGTGGATGTCATGGAACAAGAAAAACTCTCTCTGAAAACCAACACGAACCCTCCTGAGTGGTAACCATTTGGTGTTAAGCACCAAACTCTGGTGAACTTTATTAATGTTAACTTTGGTGCATAGTACAAGAATTGCCTGCAACCAGTGAGATTCGACTGTGAACCAAGGAACTTTTCTGAACTTCCACACACTTTATACACACACGTTCACTTAGAATTAGAAGGGGGTTAAGTAGGTTAAGTGAGTCAATAGAGATAAGTTAAAGTTTGATTCCATTTTCATGTTCAAAGATAATTAAAAACAACTTTTGTTTAAGTAACCCTTTCTCATGGTGCATATCTATTGCTGCTGGGTTTTGGGTCCTTTGGACTCATAACAACCATCACATCTTGTCGTCCAGGTGACTTCAGGCAGCAACAAGTTTGCCGACGACAGCCAATTCTACCCCACTAGTTCTCAAGGTGGGTGCTGATGGAAAAAAAACCCAGCAAATGAAAGGCTCAGGCCCAAAATATTGACTGGCTTTGACATTCTCTGGATGCCCCATGACTTTTGTGGATTTGTGTACTGCTACCGATGGTAAACACGCATTGTAAAAGGTGTAACTCAACACAGCAGTATTACGTGACACGGTTAGTGCTATGCAGTTTCTGTGCCAGTGATCTGGGTTCGAATCCTGGACTATCTACAAGGGATTTATATCTTCTCCCTGTGTCTGCGTTGGTTATCTCGGCTGGTCTGGTTTCCTCCCATGTTCTAAACTACATTTGGGGTTAATCAGTTGATCATGGGGTTGTACATGAGTGGCACAGGCTCATGGGCTGGAAGGATCTGTTGCCATGCCACATCTCCAAATTAAAATTAAAACTTTTTCCAGCAGTTGTTACAACTAAGCAGCTGCTTCAAATGAGCATTAAAAGTTTAACCATGTGGTTTTCTGATGGAACTACATGCAGAGAGAATGAGGAATAGGTTCCTTTCCCTGAAAGACATCGAACCATTGAACTTACTGGGCACAGGCCATTTTCTGCAATGATCACTGTCCAAAACCCACCAGCCTCTGCTTGCCCCATGACTGTGTTAACCTTTTACAGCCAAGCAGCCTTTAATGCAACACTGGCCTCACTGTCTTGGTTATTCCATAAAGTGCTATGAGCAACTGATATGGCATGGAAGGTGGAATTGTAGGCATCTCACCTCGAAGACTGCCTTTTCACTATTGACCCATGTCTTGGATGATCAGACATATAGAAACCATTGAATAAAATACATTATAAAACTCAATACAATATTGTAAAGTATGAGCACAAATTTAATTGACATAAATTTAAATCAATTAATGTTAATTCAAATAAAACTGAAAATATAAAACACCTACCTTAGCTTAACCTTTGAGTGAATGCTGGGAATTCCATTTATCTGCATAGGCCCTTGTTCAAAGCACCAGTAATGGCAATCATAAAGCTGAGGGGCCAGATATGAAATGTGTTCAGACTCTCAACTCAGGATGATGTGGGTGGGGGAAGGGGCAGAGGCAGTGAGAGTGCAGATAAGCTTGCATATTACATTTATTTGTCACTTTATACCCTGTAAAGTGACAGGATTTTTTCTGTGAGCAGTCTAACCAGACAACTCTAACATTCATACAGCTGTACAAAGTAAGAGGACAAGAGCACAATTGCAGAGTATAGAGTTATGAGTCGTTCAGGAGCCTGATGGCTGTGAGGAAAATCTGTCTTTAAGTTTGTGGGTGCTTGATTTCTTGAGTCTTCCCTCTGATAGGAGGAGGAAGAAAAGAGAGTGATGAGTACTTCAGAATGTTGGTTGCCTTTTCCCAGTCCGTGGGGCAGCAGGAGAATTGCATCATGTTCTTTCCTTTCTGCAGCTTCTCCCAAGCTTGAGTATCGCTTCTCCCATTACAAACTGGAGTTCCTTGGAGTTCACTTAACTAGTGGCCTATCATGGACCCACAGCATCTCCTCACTTATCAAGAAGGCGCAACAGTGATTGCTCTTCCCGAAAAGATTGAAGGGGCAAGGCTACTGACCACCATCCCGTCAGCTTTCTATAGGAGCTCTATTGAAAGCATCCTAGCTGGCTGCATCACAGTGTGGTACAGTTGCTGCAGAGAAATAATTCACAGGGCCACCAGAGCAGCAGGGAGGATCACTTGAGTCTCCCAATCGACGTAAAGTGTCTAAAGTGGGCGCACATAATCATTGAGGAGCCATTCCACCCCACACATGGCATCTTTCAGCTGTTCCCATTGGGAAAGAGATACAGGAGGATCAGAGCCAGCCCCACCAGGTTGAGGAACAGCTTCCTCCCACACACAGTGAGACGGCTGAACGACCAAAGGAACTGCTCGGTCTCACCACCCGAGACTCTAATATTTTGGAAGCACAATCTATTTATTTATTTATTTATTTTATCTAGAAATACTTGTCTTACATATGTATCGTTTGTCAGTATATGTGTTATGCCTGTTCATGTGTCTGCATGTTTGGCACCGAGGGCCAGAGAACGCTGTTACGTCGGGTTGTACTTGTGCAATATGATAACAATAAACTTGACTTAACTTGTCAGTGTGATGCAGGCCTGCCCTGACATAGTCACCTAACATCCATGCAGTACTCATGGGATTCGGGCCTGTTCTCATGGCATGAGAGGTCAATTCATCCATACCTTAGACAATACCACCGGCTGGACATTCTTTGCAAATCCATCTGCCAGTGGTGTAACTGAACTGGAGGTAACAATGAAATCTCCTATGTCAAAGCATTGACCATTCTTTTCTCCCTGTGACGCTGCTGACTTTCTCTAGCAGATTGGTTTTGCTCCAGATTGTAGTCTCTTGTGAGTCCAACTAAATGGGCACGTTAAGGAAGTCATCACCTATTTGGAGAAAGTTACAAGCTTTCATTCTTTTATTTCTAGTTCTTCTGGCGAAATACAAGGAGAAGTAATTTTATCTTCATAAGCTTCCCTTTGGGAAATACGATCAGGCTTCGTTGAAGGTTCCTGACTTCAATATCACATCATCAAACAAGTTTGCCAATAATTTGGTTCATTAACGTCCCTTGAGATTTTATTAGAAAGTAAATAAAATTTCTCCCTTTTATCTAAAAATATGAGATGAAACTTTTTTCTGCAGTTCGTTGGTTAATAACAAATCCACACCCTCATAAATCATACACCACATAATAACAATTCATGTGATTCCTTTAATGGGACTTCATTATTGAATTGGACTGGAATTCCAAAATTTTGTCCTTCAGGAGGATAAATTAAACCCTGCAAGTATTCTTTCAAAAAGCCCACATTAGTTTGTGGGGAATGATACAATTATCTTGCTAAATTTTCCAGTGATATAAAGTTCAGCTCCAAGTGAATCTTTACAGAGCGTTGGTCAAGGATTTAGACTAAGTTTGCAGTCATCTTCCTTTTCCCTTCGAAAAACAGAAAAGAGGCTGATGCTCCTTTAAATCACAAGGTGTACACCATTCCCCACCACCTACTGGATCACGTTGGGACAAAAAACAGGAGGGCAAGAACAAGAAGGAAACAGAGAACTGCAATGCATTTTCCCCAACTAATGTTTCTGGATAAGCTGATTGCAAGCCAAATTAAAATCACTGCATCTTATGAAAAGAAAATTAATAGGAAGTGTGGATTAAAAAAATGAAAAAAAAGGTGCTTGTTTGAGGCATAGCAGATTGACTGAGGCGTTGGAAGGTCTGCTTTTCCTCTATGCACACTGTAGCTGCCTTGGCACACTGTCGAGGAGCTGGCTGCGCTCAGCTGGTGGCGTTATTCTTGGCTGTAAAAGCAGTGCTTGCCCTCTGTCACTCACAGGGAGCAATTCTGTTGAACTGTCTCATCCTGACATTTTCATCATCAATCTCTTCATTAGCAGGCTGGCTACAGACAGAGAGCACAAGCAGGCGGCAGCCCTTTGTCACATCTCAAGGAAGTACCAGTTTTACAGACCTCTTTTACTTTGGGCTGCTGCAGGGGCTAGAGTTTGGGTCCAGGTTGCGAGGATCAGGGGCAATATTGTGATGGAAGCCTATCTTTCTGGTGTAACTGGAGGAACAGGCAAGATCAACTATCTGAGTGCCTTTCGAAAAGCTTTGTTGGATAAACAAACCTAATCTCTACCATTTACTTTTCCTCATGCTGTCACACAGATATACAGTCAGTACATTTTTTTTTAACCTGCATCAGTCTTTAAGTTAAGTGGCAATAATTCACTTCTATCAAACGAACTCTGTCAGAAATAAATGTCACAAGAATATTATATTGGTCCAATTTTTCCGGTTTACTTTAAGCTAAATGAAGTTTGCCAACAGCTGAGCAATATAATATTCTGGTGATACACCTCTGACAAAGTCCTTCTGTCATACAGTAGGTGAAATATTACCACTTAAGCTTAAGTTTGGAATGGGAGGAAATAGATCGACGTTACTTAGAGTATTTCCAATGTCCGGTGTTCCTCGATTTCACGCAAGCTGCGGAAGTGTGGATTCAAAACACCATAGAAGATGTGATGGCCTCTTGGTTGTTAATGGAGGGGGAAGGGTCAGGTGGGAACAGTTTCCTCTTTCCCTCCAAGCTATCAGAATCTCAGTAAAAAGCTTGAGCCATTTTAAGTCCCCAGTTCCATCATCTGCTCCAATAATGATTGTAAACATAATGGCTCTCGTGACAAATGGAACATTCTCAGCACAGTGGCTCATCAGTCCAACAACATGAGTTCAATTCAACCTTCCGTGCTGTCTTTGTGGAGTTTGTATGTTCCCTCTGTGGTTACACATTTTAAGCTCCTCCTCCCAAGTGCTCCATTTTCCACCAACATCCCAAGGAAGATCAGGTTGTTGGACTGATTGGCCCTTAGTATGCCAGTGTGTGGTACAATCTAGAAGGGAGGAGACAAGTATGGTGGAAATGTGGGGTAAAAAGATTTCAGGTCAGCACAGTTAATGTAGCAGTTAACACAACACTATTACAGAGATAGTGACCTGGGTTCAAATCCGTTGCTGTCTGTAAGGAGTTTGCATGTTCTCCCTGTGTCTGTGTGGGTTTCCACCACCCTTCTAAAGCATACTGGAGTTGCAGGGCGGCATTGGCCCATGGGCCGGAAGGGTCTGCTACAATACTGTATGTCTCAATTTGAAAATTAATGGGAGAATGACTTTTGTTGTGAGAGCTGACATTGACTTGAAGGGCTGAATGGAAATAAGTAATGCAGATTTAGCCTATTCTCAATACCTTCATCCACGCATCATCCTCCCCCACACACTGCCCACACTTACAGCACCTTCCTCCAACCACTTCCCACACTCACAGCACCATCCCCCACAACACCCTCCCCGCTCGCAACACCCTCCGCCGCTCGCAACACCCTCCCGCACACAATAATCTCCCCCATTCGCAAAACGGTGCCCTACTCACAACACTGCTTCCTATTGCCAAAACCCTCTGACACTGTCAACACTCTCTGAAACTCACAACACTCTTCATGACTACACACTTTTTCCTTCTCTGAAACCCCTCTCCTACTCACGAGAAACTTCAGTGCATCATTGCTTCTGGAGAGAGGGAATGAAAAGGATGAAGTCTTAAAGGCAACACTTGTACATTTGGTTTTATTTTCTTTGACATGCAATAATACACCAGTGAGATAGAAACGGATCAATAACTCTAGAGAAGACCTCATCTGTAAGATTATGTAATTATGTTCCTAGACTCCGCTCGCAGTCAAGGGTATCAATCCATGGAAATGTAGATTAGAAAATTGAGTGTAGTATTTGGTATTCCTCAATGGTTTACTTGTAAATTATAAGCTTATGTGTAACATAAAATCATCAAACCTATTGACAAAACACAGTTTTACAATTTCTTTACTCGTACCTTCTAAAATAGATATCCTTCACCCTCATGACTTTTACAAAGATGAGAATTTTAAATTTTTATTATTTTCTTAAAGGCAACTCCGAGACGATGAGTGTTAGCTCCTTAATATTTAATCAGACCTCTCTGTGAGATACTGAAACCAACATTGGCTCGCTGGGAGACACTCACTGGGGGAAATTTTCATTCATTTATATTCAAGCTGCACGAAACTCAGAATTGCTCACTCATCTAATTTTTCGATACCAGATATTTCTGCAAAATCACTTTTTTTCAGAAGCAAGGTGATTTAAAGCAGGTTACATCTCAGCTTTTCTTACTTCGGAACATTCACCATATGTTGCATTTTGATTCACAATGAATGCAAAATGTCATAACCCTATTGTCGATTGCCAAGGTCTCTGTGAAAGCATTTCCTCTGCAAGTGTTGGTAAACAAGAGAAGGTCATTAAAGAGATGGCAGTGTAAGGAAAATAAATCTAAATTCCGTGGAATATAGATAGAAAGCATTCTGAACCTTTGTACATGTTTGAAATTACATCTAAAAACACATTCTTCTCATCTGTTATAGAGCTCACAATAAGCACATTTGACTAAGATGTTAGGCAATCAAGCAAGGGAAGTAGATTTTAGGGAGGTGAATGGTATTTTGGTGAAAGGATAGATTTATCATCACATTTCTCAATTTGAGATGTTTGCATTGGTAAGAAAGTGGATTCACAGATTTGCCTTAAATTTAAAAAAAAAATAACCTAAATTGTATCGCAGAGAATGACTTCAAAATGCAGAGGAATTGGCTGGAAGCAAGGTGGTCGTTAGATGCAATGGGTTGCAAAAGCAAAATCTTTTCAAAGTTTGGAAGTCTGAGGGAGTTGTGGAATCAGTCTTAGAGGGAGATGGAGTGGCTACACTAAGGAGGATAATAATGAGCTTGCTGAAACACATGGAGAGCTTCGGGACATATGGAAAATTAAATCTGCGTGACTTTGCACTGGTGCAGACATTAATTCTATCCTAAATCAGACTGCTAATTTTCCAAAGCTAACTTGTTTTGCAAATAATCATTCAAAGATTTCAATACTTTCGACCAATGGTTCTCAACCTTTTTCTTTCCACTCACATACCACTTTAAGTATTCCCTGTGCCATCGGTGCTCTGTGATTAGGAAGGGATTGCTTAAGGTGGTATGTGGGTGGAAAGAAAAAGGTTGACTAATGGACTCGTTCTGTGCATGGTTTCCTAACACCAAAGGAAATGGACCAATGACAATTTTTCTCGAGCAGAATATTTCAGTACAATGCAGTGATTCTGAATCTTCCCTTCCCACTCACATACCACCTTAAGCAATCCCCTGAGTAAGTAATCCCGATGGCATAGGGATTACTTAAAATGGTATGTGAGTGGAAAGACAAAGCTTGAGAACCACTGTCCTAGACAATTTAATAATAATCCATTCTATTCACTTATCAAGTCATGTTTAATCTGTCCCATTCTACAATCTACCCAAGGTTCAAGGTTCCTTTTATTGTCACATAATGATGCATTAAAAATGTAACATACATGATATACTTTAACTTTTGCCTACCATAAGGCAGATAAAGAGTGACTATGACCATTCCCCAGGGCCCCTTACAGTACAAGAGAAAGAGAAGCAAGAGTCCCTTTAGAGGCACTGTGTCCATGGATTCACCTTCAATCCCTGCAGCCTCTGTAGCCACACAGACTTCTCTTTGAATCATCTGCAACCCAAACTCCAGATCAGGAGTTCTCCACCTTTCTCTTTTCACTCACGTAATCCCTACGCCATCAGTGGTCTGTGGATGGAAAAAAAAAGTTTGAAAACCACTGGTTTAATCGTACTTAATTGACTCGTTATGTGCACGGTTTCCTAACTCCAATGGAAATGGGCCAATGACAATTTTTTCTCAAGCAAAATATTTCAGTAACAATTGGGCCTGGAGCAGTGATTACCAACCTTCCCTTCTCACTGATATACCACCTTAAGCAATCTCTTACTAATCCCGATGGCTGAGGGGTTATTTAAAATGGTATGTGAGTGGAAAGAAAAAGGTTGTGAACCACTGATCCTGATCCAAATCTCTGACATGATCACTTCAGCGTCAAAGGCCCTTCGGGAACCCTTCTGTCCCCTAGACTCTCTCGAATACCGGTTTGGATTCTAGGTTCCCATGTTCAATCTCCTAAAAGTAATAGCGAAATCATATGGGAGGCACGGTTTGCGTAAAGGATGGCATAATGCTATTATGGTGCCAGCAACCCGGTTTCAAATTAGCACTGTCTGTAAGGAGTTTGTATGATCTCCCCATGTCTGTGTGGGTTTCCTCTGGTTGCTCCAGTTTCCTTCCACCATCCAAGATGTAGATTAATTTGGGTGTAATTGAGCCCCATGGGTTTGAATGGCAGGAATCAGCTTCTACTATGCTCTTAAATAAAATTTAAAAACTTAAAATATACTCAGTCTGTCCCATTCTACTCTGAAATGTTCCCATCCAGAATGTACAGTCTCTTTCAATCTACCCCATTTTATTTTCAATGTTAATAATGTTCAACCTTCACCATTCTGCACCAAAGCTATGTTTGAACTGCTCCATTATTACTTGTCCCCAGCCATGTTCAATCAGCATTATTTACTCTACCCAAATCCTATACAATTTCTGTTCCATTCAATACTTTCCCTGTTCATGACACATCTAGCCTCTTCAATACTCTTATCTATAACGTACGATTCACCCCATTCAATTAAATACCTAAATCAAGATGAATCAATCTCATTATAGACTTAAATCGCATTCATTTTTTACATTTCTCAAAAATGTTCACCATGGCTGGTTCAATATTCTAACCAATAACTTTCAACCTATACTCAGATCAAAACTTGTTCAATCTGCCCTATTCCAGCTTAAACCATTTCATTCTATACTCAAGTCATATTTCATCAGCCCATGCTATCCTCAAATTACATTCAATTAACCCTGTTCTACAATACACCAAAAATATTTCAATCTGCCCTATTCTATACTCTACTGAACTTGTGTTTAATGTGTCTCATTTTATTCTATTCCTAGGTCTTGTTGTTCTATCTGAATTGTGCAATATTTCATGGTGTACTCCAAACTATGTTCAGTTGGCTCCATTCTATAATTTCCAAAATTATACTCAATCTAGCACATGCCAAACTGTTCCCAAAAGACAATTAATCTTTGCCGTTTTAACCACACCATGTTCAAATCGCCAGATACTCCACTTACCATTTTGCAACCTCGTCCAGTCTAGATGTTAACTAAGATTGGAATCAATCCATATATGCTTCGCAAGCAATATTCAAGCTGCCCTATTCTATACTCAAGCCATATTTGCCTTTACAGCACCAGCGATCAGGGCTGGACCACGGTTCGAATCCCGCGCTGTCTGTAAGGAGCTTGTACGCTCTCCCCGTTTTCTCCAGGGGGGCTCCGATATCCTCCCACTGTTCAAAATCGTAGGGTAATGGGGTGTAAATTGGGTGGCACGGACCCGCGGGCCGGAATGGCCTGCTATCGTGCTGTATGTCGGAATAAATAAATAAATAAATGGGTGCCTGCACAATTCTGCCCTTCACCCAAACCATGTGCAGCCTTGATTTCTATCCAAAAGGAAAGCTTTTCCATATTCTTCTTTGGCACTATTTAGTTGCAAGGAAATCTCCATGATATTCCTCTTTTCTCCCCTTTCCCTTTATCCAGCACCAATAACAGGACACATTGCACCTCAGGTTGTATTAATCGTTATGCAAATCCCATCATATTGCTGCATCTAGTTATGTTTAGCTAATTGGGTCATTTTCATGCTAAAAGAAAGCTTCACGGATAAAACAATATGTAACAGAGAAAGGCTGTCAGCTTCAATCTTCCTCACTTGTGCACATGCAATCTGTTCTCCCACTGTGTACTGGAAGACAAAAAAAAAGCAATAAATACTACGGAGTGGTCGCATCACTTCTGGTGCAAGACTGAACTAATAGACAGCATCCACATCAAGGTGAGATGATGACCGAAACAACAGCACTGCCCTGAATGATGTAATGAAAACTCAAAGCCAAGTCATCCCGAGGTGCTTTTGGTTATGTCTCAGCGTTCAATGATGGTCACCTGCCCCCACTCTCAACTGGCGACTCACAGCCTTTTCCTTTGCAGAATCCAAACATACATAGTTCTTTTTTTCTCTCCTTCCTTTACAGGAAGATTGGCTGATAGAAACTCAGAAACAACTGCTGCTTACAATTGCAGAGCACTGCAAGAGGAACTCGATTGGGAAACGTACAAAACCGGGAGAGAAGAGGGACGAGGCCATGTGAATGGATCAAATAATAAAAATTCAAACAGGAGATGGTCTCACACAAAACAGCTTTTTCCGGACTGCGGTGGAGGAAGGATTACAAACACTATTCATGAAGAAGTAGCAACACAGAAACAAATTCAAGGTTCCTTTATTGTCAAGTAATAAAACAGGTGTAATATTATGCAATATTAACATAACTCTGGTCTAAGGGAGGCAGAACTTCAGCGTTAGCAGAAATTGCCTGGAGCCCCTTACACTCAGAGAAAGAGAACCAAATATGAGCTCCCCCAGAGTTACTGAGTGTCCATAGATTCGCCTCAAGTGCTCCCGTAGCCTCTGCAGTCACATAGACTTCAGTCCAAACCATTGGCAACCGGAGTTCCAGATCTAAATCTCTGACATGATTAGGAAGACTTCAGCGTGCAGGGCACCCTCTTGCATCCCGGTTCCAATACCTAGTGCCTCCTTCAGCCAGGTATCAGTCTCCAGCTGTCCGCAGCCCGATGTTAATCCTTTGACAAACACCTAAGATTTTTACCAGGGAACACGAGCTCACGTATACATTCCAGATGTAAACACCGGAAATAAAGACAATGTGTATGTAACTAAAGTGATTGCCCATCTCAAACAGACATTTAACCATATAACCATACAACCACTTACAGCACAGAACAGGCCAGTTCGGCCCTGCTAGTCCATGCCGTAACAAATCCCCACCCTCCTAGTCCCACTGACCAGCACCCGGTCCATACCCCTCCAGTCCTCTCCTCTCCATGTAACGATCCAGTCTTTCCTTAAATGTAACCAATGATCCCGCCTCAACCACGTCTGCCACATCCCTACCACCCTTTGCGTAAAGAAATTTCCCCTCATGTTCCCCTTATAATTTCCCCCTTCAATCTTAAACCATGCCCTCTAGTTTGAATCTCCCCCACTCTTAATTGAAAAAACCTATCCACGTTTACTCTGTCTGTCCCTTTTAAAATCTTAAACACCTCTATCAAGTCCCCTCTCAATCTTCTATGCTCCAGAGAAAAAAGCCCCAGTCTGCACAACCTTCCCCTGTAACTCAAACCTTAAAATCCTGTCAACATTCTCGTGAACCTTCTCTGTACTCTCTCTATTTTGTTTATATCTTTAATTGTTTTTTTTTTATCTAGCTGCTGCGTTCCATTAAATTATTGGCATTTTCCCGGAACGCATGCCATGTAAAAACGTTGGAACGAGAATGGCGCCCTCATTCCCATTCCGACCTTTTACCTCCTAGAGCCCTAGTAAATTTCCCGGAACACACGTAGTCTAAAGTGAACTGCAGCCATTCTGTGAACAACAGGCAAATGAATAGCACCTATCACTGACACACGTTGCAAATCCCGCCTCTTTGATTACTGCAATTCTGGTGTGCTGTCTAAACTTGCGTAAGGAAACGGAGATATTATGTTTTAGTCGTTTGCGTGTCAAGGACCAATGCCGAGATGTCAGACATTCTTCGGTCCGGTAAAATCATGCAAATTCTATCTAAAAATATAACTATTTATGAATATCCACCAAATTACATTGCAGCAGAACCCTGTTAGATTGGTAAATGAGTATGACTCTCGGAAAATACCGCACACTAACACAGCACAAAAAAACAAAAACCTATTTAACTAGGGTGTCACTGGACATTGATAGGTGCACCGGCATTTTTCAAACAATGATGCCCTAAAGTGCTTTACCGCTTAATCACAACTCTGTAACTTGTGAGTTATACAGAGAAGCATATATGTGAAATAAAGCTGGTATCCAATCAATGCATTCTGAGAATCCTCAATTTATTGCTTGAATGAAATAGCTCTCCAGATCCATCAGTGGGGAGATCAAAATTAAATCAATACTGCTTCCCTCATGGTCATATTAACTATCATACAGCCACACTCATTTGTGAAGCAAATTAAGAGTGCTGCAAGCAAAATATTGCAAATGCTGCAAATCTGAAAGAAGAAGCCGAAATGTTCGAAGCACTCAAGACAGGGAGCATCAATGGAGAGAGAAATAAAGAGTCGTTGAACTCTTGCTCCTCTCTTCACGAGCGCTGCCCAATTTGCTTGGCATCCCAAGCACTTGCTCCACTAACCTAAGAAACCGTGCCTCCCTTCAGAATCCTTGGGAATTTATACCAGAGCACCCCTAAGTGATGCTGTATCTGCATTGAAATGATAGCACTGACTGTGGCTTGGATGATTGAACTCCAATAAAACCCCTGGTTGTATCATGCAACCGGCCAAAAGAAAATCAAGGGAAAGTCAATTTTAAAAATTAAAATGAATAAGAATAAGATAATAGGTAAAAATACAGAAGTTTAAAATTACAAGAGTAAATGATCTCTGAAGTAACACATGAACGTTTGGTGAAGATGGGAACAAGTATTCATCCAGTGGAGGGCTTTGGTTGGACTTTGTTTGTAGCAGCTGTTTGAATAAAGTTGTGTGAAAGAGCGATGGTTCATGCCACTCACCGTTGAAATGGCTCTTAACATGTCTCCCTATCTCTGCTTATTAAGAGTCACCCAGGTCGGATGCTTTATCTATAAACTTAGGGGAAGTGGGTTATCAACTATAATGTTTCTCTTTCGGGCGGCTCAGAGGAAGTGGAGGAACCTGCAGATGCAGTGACGGTTAAATGTTTTCAAAGAATGTGTCTGAAAATAAAGTAAACTGCTTTAAGGTTTCTATATTCATGCAAGTAAAGTTGTTCAGTATAAGTACAGTCTAGTATTTGGATTTTAAAGCTGTTTTTCTTAATCTGGTTGTATTAGCTAGGCATTGTAAGAGTAAACCTCAAGCAACTTATCTGGCATCTACCATCTCCCTTAGGGCCGGATACCAGGGGGTTCACTGTATTACCTTAAGCCTTGAATTTAAGATTGAGGCCAATGCTTCAATTTCGTACTGAGGGAAACCTACTCAGCTGAAGGTGCCTGCCCTCACAAGTTTTAATTTAAGAGATCAGAAATTTCACAGATCAATTTCATGTTTATTGTCACATGCATTGATAGAGGTTGTATTTTGAGCAGACGAGTTAGACATCTCATACATAGTACCACTGGGAAGACACGGAGAGAGTTTAATTTGGATGGGGTGGAGGCCATATAATTTTAATATACCGAGGCTGATTCAGGAGTCTGATAACGATGGTAAAGAAACCTCCCTTGTATCTGGTGGTACGTTACCCCATATTTATGTATCTTCTTCCTGCTTGGAGGGTTAGAGAGAGTGGGATGATTTTTTTCAATGTGTTGGCATCTTTCCCAAGGCAGCCGGGAGTTACAGATGGAGTCAGTGGAAGGGAGAGGGCTAGCTATGGCACTAACAAAAAATATAATGTCATTTTATTTAAATTTATTTACATTTAACATACAGCATGGGAGTAGGCCCTTTCGACCCACGAGTCTGTGCCACCTCATTACATTCAATTGACCTATAACCCGGGTGCGCTTTTTGAACGATGGGAGGAAACCGGAGCACCTGGAGGAAACCCATGCAGACACGGGGAGAGCATACAAACTACTTCCAGACAGCACGGCATTTGAACCTTGGTCGCTGGTGCCGTAACGGTGTTGCACTAAACTGATGCGCTCACCATGTCACCCGATTTGAATATTTGATCTTAATGCTGTCTATGGAAACTTGCTGGGCCTGTATTGTTATGGCAACTACTGACTCTGTAGCAGTAGTTCACTGGCTGTAAAGTAAGTTGGGATGGACAGAGGCCATGATAGGTTAGATAGAAATCTAATCTTTTTGATATTTTTTCCAAAAGCCATAAAATGCCATCAAAGACTAAGAAAAATTAAGATTCCAGAAAAGGAGCCCAATAAAGAATTTTCGGCAGACCAGGGCAATTCACAGAGTTCTAATATCACTGGTGGGGCCAGTCAATACATTATAAATTTTCTCTCCAGTCCAACCATACTCCGGCTCCAATTCCATCCCAATTTCTGCTTTGCCAGATCCTCACAAGGACAGATGCCCTGCACCTGCTCTCAAAGTCCAGATCACACTTTGCTACATGTCCAACTTACTCCAAATACAGAATGCCGAACAGGACAGGAACAGGCCCTTTATCTTACCACGTCTGCACAGAATATGGACAAATTAAACCAAGCCAAGTCTCTTCTGTCCGCACATGATCTGCATTCCTCCATAATCATGTGACTGTCAAAATGTCACTTAAACACCACATTCCTGTCTGCTTCCACAGTCCTCCTGTCAGACCATTCTAGGACTTCACAACTCCAATTTTGCCCCATGTATCTCCTTTAAACTTTCCACCTCTTGCCTTACACGCACTTGATGTTTTCATCCCGGGAAAAGATTCTGAATTTCTACCTCTCATAATTCTATAAACTTCTATCGGGTCACCCGTCAGTGTCTGGCGCTGCAGAGGAAACAAACCAAGTTTGTCCAGCCTCCCCTGATAAGTCATACTCTCTAATCCAGGCAGCATCCTGGTAAGTCACCACAGTACCATTTGCAAGTGTCCTCACCTTCCTACAATGGGGTGACTAGAATCCATCTCTTTTAAAAGCTACATCCTAGTCTTACCTCCTTTGGTCAAGGTATCTCCTACTCACTTTACCTCCACCTCTCCTGAAGGTCGTTCACTTGTTTT
The DNA here is from genome assembly GCF_036971445.1 of Narcine bancroftii. Classification (NCBI taxonomy): domain Eukaryota; kingdom Metazoa; phylum Chordata; class Chondrichthyes; order Torpediniformes; family Narcinidae; genus Narcine; species Narcine bancroftii. Next base: position 27,797,662 of record NC_091470.1, read on the forward strand.
TTTTTCCAGCAAGTCTTCCTATTGGACCCACTGTCAGCATCTCCCTCAATAAGGCGCAGCCCAGCAGAAAGCCAGTGTTGGAATATGTTGTTCACAAGATGACAGAGCTATACACCAAAGAGGAGACATTTCTTTGGAGTGAAACACAAAAGTTTGCAGACCCTGTGATTGCAGTAAAAACACAAAAATGCTGGAAAAACTCGGTAGGTCTTGCGAGGGGGCGGGCAGGGGCAGGGGGAGACCGGCAGTGTGAGTCGGGCGGGTGAGGGGGGAGACTGCAGTATGAGTCGGGTGGGTGAGGGGGGATGGGGGTGAGAGGGAGAGATGACAGCACAATTTGGGTGGGCTTAAATCTGGCTTTCTGAAATCCGGAAAAATCCGAAATTCGGAACCCACTGTCCCCCAAGGGTTCCGGATAAAGGATCATGTACATGTAATAACTGACGTTTCAGACCTGAGCCCTTCTTTGAGTTGATACCTTGTCCCCCCCTGTCTCCTTTCTTCTAATTCTGCCTGTCTGTCTGTCTTTCTCTCTCTTCCCTTTTCCCTCTGTCTCCTTTCACAGAGCCAAGATCAATTCTCACCTTTTTTCTTAGCATATCCAATTAACAGCTTTTGTCAGTTGTTCTGGACTCCTCCCCCTCCCATTCTTCATCCTTTATCTCCCCAGACTTTAATTCAGATGCCTGTCTCAATTCCCAAGTATCACTGGATATTTGCTATCTATAACACTAAAATATACCTGAAAGTAATATTAATGGAACTCACTGTGGGACACAGTTTTCATTTTATTTTCAACTCCAATCACCTTAGTTAATGTGTTTTTTTTTATCATTGTTGTTCAGTTGGCCTCACTTGTGAGAAATGTTGAAATGTCATGTCAAGTCACGCATTCAAAATAATTCCCATTGAACTTTCATTTGAAACTCATAGCACTTATGGTATGATTTGGAAGGTATGTTATGAATCATTTGCACAATGTTATTTGTTTTATTTGCACGACTTGTAATGATGGGTTCACTCTGCATTGGAATAGGTGGCTGCTGTTTGACAATGGAATTACATAGCAGGTTGCAAACGGTTCGCACAATGCTTTGCGAAGGGATTATACAGTGTACAAGTGTGCAGCATAGATTCGCACAGTGCATCAAAATGATTTTGCAGAGTGCATTGGAATGGTTTTTTTTTTCTACAGTGTTAACACAATTGATCTCGTTTTGCATTGTGTGTTCCACTGTATTTGTTCAGTACAATTCACTGGAGATTGCATTACAATTTTATTGGATTTCTATGGTTGGGGTGCTTCATCGAAGTCCTATGGTTATTTCATTAGATCTGTATATTGCTTGTCATTGCATTTTCATGGAACATTTAATTGAATGTGGACAGGGACATTTCATTGGATTTTCCCGATGATTTGTACTGCAACTGTATGATCCATTTCCTTGAAAGTGGTTTAAGCACCACCTCTGTTTACATTTGCAAGATGTATTTTATGACATTGTACTGGGTTATTTACTGGATGCATTTCTGTGGATTTGTGTTCTTCAGCCCATGAAGTGTGTAAATTTGGATTTATCTGGCATCATGCAATGAAACGAGAATATAATGTTTCAGAGACTGGGAACAAAGAGAGGCAGGAGGGAGTCCACAGTTCAGGCAGCATCCATGCAGAGATGTGTCAGTCAACGTTTCGGGTTGGGACTCTTTATTGAGACTAAAGTTGGGGATGGTGTTCAGCATCAATCAAGGATCCCAGCGCAACTCCTTGCATGTTACAGCCCCATGTTTTTGTGCAATTGTGGTTTCTTTCTGCGCTGTATCATCACTGCATGTTAAAACACTCATATTGGGGAGGACATTGCTCCGCTTAATTCATGCTCAATGGCTACATGACATCATGTCATATTTAAACTTAGAGATGATTAGATGCTCAATTTCCAATTTCTGGTTTAAATGTTCAAACACTGTGGGGAACTTTAATGAATTATTTTCAGAATCAATGAGTTAATATGAATGCAGAGTGTTAATTAAAATTCTGATAAGGAATTCTTGTTTTACTTTCTTTGCTAAACAGCTTTGAATTTTTGGTAGTGAGTTTAGATTTTCTTTTTATAGTAAAATATTATGGCATTATAATTTATTTGATTGAGAATGTGGGGTACCTTGGTTGAAATTGTATGATCTAAGTGTAATGTTTCATTTTTTTATTTTTATGTTCTCTTTATTTTTCAATGTGGATGTCAATTTCAATAAAAAATATTGCAAAAGTAAAATACTTATATTGGCAGTAAAGTCTTTGTGAGTTGATGAAAGATTCTACCATTAATGCAAGCTTTTTCATCATTTTTTTTTCCTGGATTCCTCATCCCATGAGTATACATAATAGTCTGCCCTATGGTATTTGTACAGTGTGTCATACAAAGTCAATACGTTGTGACAGTGGATTTACTGGAATTTGTCATTAAACTTGTAAGTTATATAATAATAATTTTCTGTAATGCATTTTACCATCACTACATTGTTAGTTGCATCCAGATTTCATTTGATTTATTCATCCTGTTTCATTGGATTTGTATATTGTAGCATGCGCGCTACCGCGAAGGGTGGAAAGAACGACACACACCCAAAAAGTCGAAGTCGAAGGCTGGTTTATTGCACTGGTAACTGTTTATATTCTCTAAACCCCCCCCCCCCCGCCCCCACTGACAACAGGAGTGACGACACAGCAGTGCTAGCCTCGGATTGGTCAGCGTTCCCACCGCTGCTCGTGGTTTCCCACCGTGCAGGTTGTCACCTGGGGTGAAGGTCATTAGCCCCCATGGGGTCTGCATGGCCATCTTGTGTACTGGGTCATATCCCGTTTAGCAGGCCAATTCATTTAATATGGAAGATAGAGCAGTACAACACAGGAACAAAATGAACATGAAGCACGTGATCCATACTCCTCAATTTTCTGCTTCTTCTTTTGTTTTTAAAATATTTTTTATTGAGTTTAACATAATAATCCATATACAAGTTATTAATATAGTGAAGCAATATGATAACATATCCATAACATAAATTTAAAGTAAATACACAATACGATAAATTTCAAATTTCATCACTAATTGTTAAATGTGATTGTTTATTAAAATGACTACACATAAAAATAAGTTGAATAATATTGTAATAAACCTCATTATACCTTAATATAGTGTCCAAAATAAGATATATAATCTAGGATAATCAGGATTACATTCTCTGCCTAAATAAAAGACCTGCTTAAACAAACCCTACTATCAGATCTCCATCCACCACTGTACCTTCAGCCAGCTCTAGTCCCTTACTACTCAGTGGATAGAAAATACCCTCACTTCACCTTTGAACTTTCCTCCCTCTCATCGTAAATTTATATCTTCTAGTATTTTGGACTGCCTATCCCATCTCTGCCTTTCACAATTTTATAAACTTCTATTGGGTCTGTCCTTAGTCACTGACCCTGCAGAGAAAACACCCCCAAGTTTCTCCAATATCTCATAACCTCTAATCCAAGCAACATCCTAGTAAATTTCTTCTGCATCCGTTCCAAACCCTCCACATCCTTTCTGTAATTGGGTGAGCAGAATAACACACAATGTTCCAAGTGGAGATGAACAAAAATTTTAAAACTAGTGTTTGATTTTGATAATTCAAATTGCATGATGCTTTGCATGAGGCTTCGATACTGTAGGCTCATATATGTGCAGTCTGTTTTATGGGTTATTTTATTAATAAGATTTCTATCATTAGGACAGCACGGTTGGCGTAGCGGTTAGCGCAACGCTATTTCAGCACCAGCGACCCCGGTTTGAATCCGGTGCTGTCTGTAAGCTTGTACGTTTTCCCTGTATCTGCCTGGGTTTCCTCCAGGTGCCCCAGTTCCCTCCCACCCTTCAAAATGTACGTGGATTATGAGATAATTTGGACGATGTGGACTTGTGGGTGGCAAGGGCCTGTTGGTATGCTGTATATCTAAATTTAAAAATAAAAATACATGAACATTGCGTTCCTCAAATTGCTCACACATGTATCACTTGATTGAAATGTGGATTTTGTGTGAGATGTTTCACTGGGTTTATATGGAGCGTTTTATGGGATTTGTATGGTGCATTTAGTTAGAATTGTATGCTGCATTTGATTAGATTTGCATGGTGTCTTTTGTATAATGTCTTTTATAGATGAATACATTGCATATGATCGGATCTGAACATTGCAATTTGCTCATGGTGCCTTAAATTCTGTTGGGTCTTCTAGGCATATTTGGTGCAGTAAAACCCCGAATTTTGTGACTTGTTCATGCCAATAAATTCTGATTCTGATTTGTGTGGTTTATTACTTGGGTTATGCACAGTAATTTCTCATGGATTTATTTAGTGCATTTTGTTTTTTTCCTCTCAGTTATGATGGATCTGCGCTGCACATTGAACTAATGCAATTGCTGCTTCTCATTTGAAGTTTTAAAGCTCTATGAGAATTCCACCGGTGTTTCTCCTTTGCCGCTCCCCCCGCCCCACCACCTCAGAAAAACCTCATAAACATCTGGAAACAATGTTTACCAGAACATTTGTCCAGCCTTCCGGTGTTTTATATCAGGAAACCAGTAAATTCCCTATAAGATTCCAGGGATCACCTTTGCAGGGAGAGTTCCATTGAATGTGAGGATCATGTTACTATTAAAAATACAATGCTGGAGAAAGTCAGCAGGTCAAACAGTGTACTTTATAGAGCAAAGATAAAGATACAGAACCACTGTTTCAGGCTTGAGCCCTTTGTCAAGGAAATGTTAGTCATGTAATCTTTATCTTTGCTCTATAAAGTACACTGATAATTTTCGCCGGCATTGTGTTTTTACTTCAATCACGATGTCTGAAGACTTTTGTGTTTACTCCCATTGCTTTTCACATCCACTCTAAAGAGATTTAATTAAGAATAGGAGCAAGAGAGGGGCATCTGGCTTTCAGTAGGTCTTTGGCTGAGACTGGTTGACTTAAAATATAATTGTTCTCTCGGTACCCAAAACTCTCAACAATCAGGTCCTTTGATAAGACTTTCACAATCTCAGTGTAAAGAGATTCCCTCACCCAGGCAGAAGCCTATTCTCCTGAATCTCTGCAGCTATGGCCAGTGGAAGCAACTGTCCATCACGTTAGGTGAATAAACTCTTTAAAAAAAATATTTTATTGATATTTATTCAATAAAAATGAAAATACAATTATGATATGTGCTAAAGAACTTGTAAAATAAGTTAAAATAATGATCATATGTAGAAATTCAGAAGTACCAATAGTACAAGCATAATGATATAATAGAACCTAACAAAAAAAAAATTCTAAACCCCTTCCCAGGTTGACATTTAAAAAATTCAAGTGGCAAAATTCAAGCACCGTGGCTAAAATTCCAAATCAACACTAATTCTTAATGTTATTTTTATGTCTCTTGAGTTACTTGAGAGACTGCTTAAATAATTTTCATTAACAGAAAAGACTTTACTTACTGATGCCTTCCACCATCTAAGGAAAACTGTTCACACACTCTCATATACATATACATACGCCTCAGAATGGAGCACTACAGTGAGAAAGGTGTATTCTTACAGTTACAAAATAGTTCACATGACCCCGACTACATAACAGTTATGAGAGTAGACCATAAACGAGTTCCATATCATTCGGAATTTGCTATTTGAATCAATAACAGCATATCTAATTTTTTTTTGGAAGTTTAAACAGGACATAAAATCCCTTAACCATTTTGCACATTTAGGTGAAACAGTGTCTTCATTTAATCAAAATTGCATATCTGGCTATTAACAAAGAAAAGTATAAAATGCAACAATGAATTGAAGTATATATAACATCATCGCCGCAAAGTATTTTCAAAAAGAGCTATTAAAGGGCTAGGATCCAATTTTCATTTACAAATAAACAATAAGAGTTTGAAAAACTTCCTTCTAATTTTTTTTCTAAGCTAGGGCAGGACCAGAACGTGAGATTTAAAGAGGTATCATCTGAATAAACTCTTTTCCATCTTCTCCACCTGCCAATGCCCCTTCACAAGCACTTTGCATCCTCCTCAAGCCAATTTGTAACACAATGTTGATCAGTTTTTGAATGCAAGTGGGGGATGAATATTTGTTAGGAAACTCCTCTGCATCTCCGTCCTCACGATCCTGTGGAACCCTGTTTCCACATCAAGATAGGGGCTCAGCTTAATGTCTCAATGGAGAGGCAGAGGTTCCAGTATAGAAGCTTCTGGGCTGGATTATCATCCTGAAGTTGTGTGGAGACATCTCTGGAACAAGAATGAACCCTCAGTTTGTGACTCTCAGGAAGAAGTGAAACCACTGAATCCAAATTGTTGCACCACATTAACATGCTGTGCCTTGCTTTTGTGTAGCGTGTAGTGTGGCATCCAAGTTCTATTTATTGCAATGTTTGCATGGAGCATTACTTTGAATTGGCATATTGTGCCCTAATTGGATTAGCATGCTGTGTTATAATGTATTAATGTGGTGTGTTGTGGTGGGATTAAACAAAGATTTTGCTGGTTCTGTATGTCAGTAGATTGTTAATGAATTTATATATCATTTTACATGATGTATTACTTGCATATTGTATTGCGAAGAAATTTGCATGGTGTTTCGTTATACATTAAGAGTGAAGGTCTGAAAATATGTAGCTCAATTGCACATGGTGTGCTGGGAAGATTCACTGTTTGATCTTCACACAAAGCCTCTGCAGATTGTTGAACTTATAATGTAACAATGTTACATCTGACTTCCGTTTCATTAGTCCTGAGCAGCGTTTGAATTTCTTCGTGTTGCAGGTTGGGGTTTGTAACGCTGTTTCCCAGGGTGCTTCGTGGAATTTAAAGACTCCGTGCACATTATGAAGGTCGCGGTTCCATTATTGTCACATAATACTACGTTTAGAATTTAATGTACACAAAATTCTTGAACTTTTGTCCACCGTAAGGCCGACAGAGAGTCCAGCGCCCCTCACAGAAACCTACAGCACCTGGTGTTCCTCGGTGGTCTCCCCTCCAAGTACTGGCCGGGCCTGAGCCTGCTTAGCTTCCGAGATCAGACAATCCCAGGCGCATTCAGGCTATTAGGTGCTTTATTTATTTTGAATTTATATTTATTATTTATTTTCTGTATTACACAGTCAATTTGTTAACATTTATTTCTTTGATTACATTTCTCTCTGTTTTCGTAAGAGTACCTTTTCTTTTTGCACTGCCGATAAGGAGAAATACTGCCTAGCCCACTGGAAAGAAAGTCTTAGGGTTGTATGCGATGTCATGCATGTACTCTAACAATAAATCTGAACTTTAAGCTTTGATTTCTAGCCAAATGACAAATTCTATAGAACCATAGAACATTGCAGCTCAGAAAACAGGCCCTGGAATGGGGACACCAACACCCCCAAGCCTAAAGCCCTGCAAAAGGTAGTGGGCACATGCCAGGACGTCACAGGCAAAACCCTCCCCATCATCGAGAACATCTGCAGGGAGCACTGGCGCAGGAGAGCAGCAGCGATCATCAGGGATCCACGCCACCCAGTTCTCTCTGCTGCCGTCAGGAAAGAAGAGGTTTAGATACGACAAGACCTGCACCACCAGGTTCAGGAACAGCTGCTGCCCCTCCTCCATCAGACTCCTCAATGACAAACTCCATCAGAGACTCTTTATTGGACTCTTCTTGATTTCGTTTTTCCTCTCTGTGTATTGCACAGTCAGTTACTTTATAAGTTCTTTAGTTCATGGTTTTGCACTACCAATCAGTAGAAATTCTTCTTCATTCGCAGGAGAAAGAATCTTCTTCCTCTGAGGTGGAGAATCCCTGCTGAAAGCTTGCTTGCCAGATCTAACCTGATACAACAGCAGCAGTTTCCCCACCAATAACACCAGCAATTCTCGCTTCTCGTAAATAACTTTGCAGAAAGCATTACTGCTGCAAACAAAAATGAACACAGCTGCATAAAATGGTGCCCCATTATTTAAAATGTTGCAAATTAAGAGCTTAAAGCACAATAATTCTGCAGCCACTCTTGCCCCCAAACCATATCCAATCATGTCATAAGTTGTTGAAATATTTATTCCTACCATTTGAGGTCACTCTCACATTATCATTTCATACAGGAGAGACTCTGCCACCATGTGGTGCCTGTCGGTAATGCTCCTGGTACCCCTGCTGCTGTGAAACCAGTTGCAGCATCGACACAAAGAGTTTAGTGAAGAGTTTATTACCTTGAGGGAGGGCCCAGGCCTGAAGCGTTGGTAATATAACTTTACCTCCTATGGATGCTGCGAGACCTGCTGAGTTCCTCCAGCTTTTTCCTGCAATCGCAGCGTCTGAAGACTTGCGTGTTTCACTCCAATTTATTTATTTCCCTTCTTTTATTATTAGTCGGAGAATGACAACAGGCAACGAGTGGTGAGTAGCTAACAATTACTCTACATAATGCAGATTCAAACCAGTAAATAAAATACGTCCAGTGAATTCATGAGTCCCCTGCACAGAAGACCCAAGGTACAACATCCACTCAATTCCTGCATCTGTGAGATGGCCAGAACAGCCCGGAGCTTCAGTAAGAATTAAAGTCAGGACTGTTGCCCTTATCTCACTCTGTCTCTCCCTTTTTGCCCTCACCCATCCATAGAGAATGGCGCACGAGCTTTTATTTCACCCGCCCTCATGCCCTGTGTTTGACAGCATTTGGAATCGCCATTGCAATGGCAATAGGAGCTTGACGGACGGCCTGGACCAGCTGGGCTGAAGGGTCTGTCTCCTGTGATGCAGCTGGCTATAACTCACGGAGAATCACCTCAACAACATCTCTTCAGTAGCTCATAAAAAGAACATCGTGAAAACCAGAAGAAATATTTATCCTTATTCTCCTAAATTGACTCTCCTATTGCAGTATTTGAGTCAGATATATATTGTTTTGCATGTGCCGTTTCTGTTCAGAAACCCAAATCAAGGCCAAACAAATAGATATCCTTGGGATTTTATATAGTGCCTTGGCCTTTATTATTTGATATACGATCAAATAATGAGACATGCCATCCTTAATAAATGTTCACATGAGATCCATAACCTCGAATAAATGTGAAGAGAACAACCTATTAATTAGTTCTGATGCACGGTTTCAACCTTGATGCTGATTTCACTCCATATCTGCGTCCTGACTCATTGAGTTCCTCCAACAGTTCTTGCGACCCATCGCGGACACACAACATCTCCTCGCTTATGAGGAAGGCGACTGCACTCTCTGAGAATCGGGCAAGGCTACCGGCCACCATTATGCCAACCTTCGACAGGAAGCTCTATCAAGAGCGTCCTGGTCGAGTGCATCACTGTGTGGTACGGTTGCTGCAGGGTCGCTGCCAAGAGACCGAAATGACCCCCACGCCCAACTGCTTGTGGCCACCATCCCCCCTCCACAGCACTAGCATCCAGCATCACAAGTGTCTAGCGTCATTAGTTCCCATGCAATATAAGCAGCGCTTTTGCCTGCTAAAGTTGGAGGTTTGGGTAGGCGCCACCACCCCTCCCCCACGCTGAGTGAGTTTTCAAGCATCAGATTGTGCCCCATTAAGACTTGTTCTGACACTGACCTTGGGTTGTGGAGAGAAATGGATCGGAGGCCAATCCACAGGACCAAGAGAGTGGCAGAGAGGATCACAGTCGTCTACCTCCTTCCCCCCTCCCCACCCCTCACCCCCACCATCGACGTGATTTACCGGAAACGCTGTCTGAAGAGGGAGCGCAAAATCGTTGAAGACCTCTTCCAACCCGAGCACACCTATGTTCAACTGCTCCTGTTGGGAAAGAGATGCAGGAGGATCGGAGCCACCACCACCAGACTGAGGAACAGTTTCTTCTCACGGGCAGCGAGACGGGTGCATGATCGAAGGAACGGCTCACACTTAACCATCCGAGACCCTCATATTCATGAAACAAAATCAAATTATTTGTTTATATACATACCACAGTAGTCTTTCACATGCATTGTTTGTCTGTATGTGTTATGTCTGGTTGCATGTCTGTGTGTTTTGGACCGAGGACGGAGGACACTGTTTCATCGGGTTGTACTTGTACGATCAGATGGCAATAAAGTTGACTTGAGTTGCCTTTAGCTCCAAATTCATCAGCTGCTTGTTTCCCTCGTCAGTAACACGGTCATTTACTGACACCTGCTGGCCATGAGTGAACACTGCAATTTAAGCATCGAATCACAGCTGAGGCCACTATTTTCACCACATAGCTCAAAGTCAAAATAATCCCAGAATCTTCGAAGAATTTCACCTTGCCCTTTAACCTCAGTTTGATGGATCCTAGGAATGATTGGCTCAAATCGCAGCCAGTCCTGAAAAGATTAAAAATAAATAAATGCAAACAATGTGGACGATTACCAATCTCACACACGCCGCACCAATCTCCGAGGTCAATAGATTAGGGGGATAGCTGCATATTCAGTGACAGGAAGCATTGTTCCCTTATTCTCCATCTCTAATTTCTGGTGAGAAGTTGGGGTGCGCCACTTTCTTGAATGGCTGTAGTCCTGGCGGGGGCATTTTCCTTCTGCTGTAAGGCAGAATTAATGAGCTGAGGATTGTTGGCGAATCTGATAGCAGCAGGACGGTGGGGGGGGGGAGTGGGGGGGGATATGTGTAAACTCCTTATAAGCAGTAACAGATTCCAAATTGTCCGACTGATGGCGGCAGGAAAGAAACATTGAATTGTAGGTTAAATTAAAAGGCTGAAGCCAATTTAATCTACCCTGTATACTCCAAGTTTTTTTATACTTTTGCTAACAGGACAATTTGGAACTTAATGAAGATTTTTCTTTTTAAAAATAAGTATTATATATATTGCGTGCTCAGCCCACTCTTGTTCACTCTACTGACTTCAACACCAGATCCAAGCTCCAACAAAGTCATTGAGTTTGCAGATGACACGAGAGCAGTCGGCCTCATCAGCTGCAACGAGGAATGGCGCAATAGAGAAGAGGTGGAAAATCTCGTGAACTGGTGTGAGAGTATCAACCTGAGTCTCAACAGGGACGGGACAAAGTAGTTGATTGTGGACTTCAGGAGGTGACCACCCTCCATTACACATTAATAGCTCAGTAATGGAGGGAGTAGAGACTGTCAAGGTCCTTGGAGTCCACTTCAGGCGTGACTTCCCCAGAGTTACCGAGAGTCCCTGGATTCACCTCTAGTGCTTCTCCAGCCTCTACAGCCACACAAGGGCAGCACGGTTGGCGACGCGGTTAGCGCTTACCCACTTACCAGGAAGTTGCAACAGTGATTGCATTTACTAAGATGTCTGAGGCAGGCAAGGCTACCAGACACATTCCAGCCACCTTTCTCTCAACTTCCAACAAAATTTCTATCTGGTTGGCTGAATCACTCTGTGATGCAGTTGCTGTAGAGCTTTGGATAGGAGGTCAATCCACAGGCAGAGAGGATCACTGGAATCTCTGTCCTTCCCATTGACATGATCTACTGGGATCATGGACTGAAGAGTGTGTACAAAATCATTAAGGTCCACTTCCAGCTGCTCCCATCAGGATAGAGAGACAGAAGTATCAGAGCTCGCACCACCAGGCTGAGAAACAGCTTCTTCCCACGGGCAGTGAGAATGCTGAACGACTATTGAACTGCAATAAAAATTCCCTGCAAGTCTATTATTTATAAATAATGTTTACTTTAATATATGTGTAATGTTTGCTCTGCTGTTGGTTCAGACTCAGGGAGAGAGGAGAGCAGAAACACAATGTTCCCCTCTGGGGTCCTACCACCCACTCCTACTGTCATTGGTTCCATACAAGTTTTGAATGGTCTGGGCCCAATATAGCAGTGCCTGCATTCAGCAATGACCTCTAGGTGTTGCAGACTCTAGGGGAGCAGCAGACAGGCGTAGGGCATCAGTAACAGGGAGGTCTGCCCCCCCCCCCCCCACCGTTGAGAAGGAGAAACAGAGATGAGACTAAGGATTGAGTACCAGCGAGGGGCTCTGTGGCTGAAAGATACATACAGGTGGCAAGGTGTTGAGAAACCCATTGGGCTGCTGGTGACTTGAGGTCAAAGGACTTGAACCAGACTGTGGGCTGATGGAGTGTGAGAACCAGATATTTGAGAGGGTTCCTGAAGGACCCTGGGTGCTAAAGGCCAACTCATTGTGTCAGAGGTTTGGATCTGGGCTTGGGTTGCCGATGGTTTGAACTAAACTGTGGTCTTAAATATAGGCATACAGCACAGTAACAGGCAATTTCGTCCCACAAGTCCCTGCCGCCCAACTTACACCCCTGCCCCCTGGTATGTTTTAAATGGTGGGAGGAAACCGGAGCCCCTGGAGAAAACCCTCGCAGACAAAGGGACAATGTACAAATTCCTTACAGACAGCGCGGGATTCGAACCCCGGGCCAGTCCCGAATGCAGGTGCCATAAAAGCGTTGCGCTGACCACGTCGCCAACCATGCTGCCCTTGTGTGGCTGTACAGGCTGGAGAAGCACTAGAGGTGAATCCAGGGACGCTCGGTGACTCTGGGGAGACACTATTTTGCTTCTCTCTCTCTGGCCCTAATGGGCACCAGGAAACGTTAATGTTAACGGCAATTCTTTGTCTTATGGCAGACTAAAGGCCATTTCAAGTAATGTTACATTTCTGTTTCATTACATGACAATAAATAGTAGCTGACATGTATATAGTTTCTGTGTATGTGTATCATTTGTCTGTATGTGTCTTATGTCTGAGTATGTGTTGGCACTGCATTTTGCACCATGGATTGGAGAACACTGTTTTGTGGGGTTGTACTATTACAATAGGATGATGAACTTGATTTGCAAAGCACAAAAGTGCTGGAGAGACTCAGAAGGCCACACAACATCTAGGTACCTTGACGAAGGGCTCAGGCCTGAAACGTTGGTTATCCTTTACTTCCTATAAATTCTACGTGACCTGCCGAGTTTCTGCTGCACTTTTGTGTATTGCCCTACAATCACAGCATCTGCAGACTATCCTGTTTTACAAGACTATTTCATTTGCCCTCTTTGTGAGACATTGTCGATTCGATGTGATCTTGGCTACCTCAGGATAAATAAAGGGCAAATTCTTTTGCTCCCTCTCGGGCTGAGACCTCAGGGTAGTGGTTTGCACATCGACGAGGTATGGCTCCTGATTTAAGCAGGCCAGCTTTTTTAATTTTTTTAAAAAAATTTTTCACACTATGAACCATATTAATCAAAATACACACAAACATTTCACTCTTGAATATACACGGTGGCATTTTCTCCCCTTTATCCCCTCCTCCCTTCCCTCCCCCCTCCCTTCCCTCCCCCTTTCCCAACTCCCTCCAAACCCATTAAACATTCAACATATACAATACAATAAACCCATTAAACAATGAAAATAAACAAGAAAATTGTGTCATCTACTTTTACACACTGGGTCAGTTCATTTCGTCTTCTTCTCATTCTATCATTTTAGGGGGTGGAGGTCCGAGGCAAACCCTCTCTGTTGTGTTCCATGTTCTGTTCCCAAATTTGTTCAAATAATGTGACTTTATTTTTTAAATAATATGTTATTTTTTCCAATGGAATACATTTATTCATTTCTATGTACCATTGTATTCTCAGGCCTTCTTCCGATTTCCAAGTTGATATTATACATTTTTTTGCTACTGCTAAGGCTATAATAATAAATATTTTTTGCGCTTCATCCAGTTTGAGGCCTAATTCTTATATTATTTAGAAGAAAGATATCTGGATTTTTTTGGTATGTTGCTTTTTGTGATTTTATTTAATACCTGATTTAAATCTTCCCAAAACGTTCTCACTTTCTCACATGCTTCTTAAATGGTGAAACACGAAAGTCTGGAAAAGCTGTGATTGTAGTAAAAACACTGAAGTGCTGGATGAGGGATCTCAGCAGGTCGTCCGTAGGAGGTAAAGATGTATAATGGACGTTTTGAAGAAGGAGGTCAGGCCTGCAATGTCGGTTATATATTTTTACCTCTTATGGATGCAGAGAGATCTATGTAGCGAGATCAATAACCACAAGCAGACTTGAAGCAGGAGATTAAAGGTTTAGATAACCTGAAATGCCAGGCGTGTCTTCACAAATTTGCAAATCTAAATAGGTCATAGGCTATTGAGATGTGCAGAGCAACAAAGGGATTTAGGAGTTGTGGTAAATAGTACCCTCAAGGCTGATACTCGGGTAGATGGTGTGGTGAAGAAGGCATTTGGAATGTTGGCCTTCATAAATCGGAGTATTGAATTCAAGAGTAGGGAGGTTATGATGAAATTGTACAAGACATTGGTGAGGCCAAATTTGGAGTACTGTGTACAGTTTTGGTCACCAAATTATAGGAAAGATATAAACAAAATAGAGAGAGTGCAGAGAAGGTTCACAAGAATGTTGACAGGATTTCAAGGTTTGAGTTACAGGGAAAGGTTGTGCAGACTGGGACTTTTTTCTCTGGAGCATAGAAGGTTGAGAGGGGACTTGATAGAGGTGTTTAAGATTTTAAAAGGGAGAGACAGAGTAAACGTGGATAGGGTTTTTCAATTAAGAGTGGGGGAGATTCAAACTAGAGGGCATGGTTTAAGATTGAAGGGGGAAAATTATCAGGGGAACATGAGGGGAAATTTCTTTATGCAAAGGGTGGTACGGATGTGGAATGAGCTTCCGACAGATGTGGTCGAGGCGGGATCATTGGTTACATTTAAGGAAAGACTGGACAGTTACATGGAGAGGAGAGGACTGGAGGGGTATGGACCGGGTGCTGGTCAGTGGGACTAGGAGGGTGGGAATTTGTTACGGCATGGACTAGTAGGGCCGAACTGGCCTGTTTTGAGATGTAAGTGGTTATATGGTTATATGGTTATATGGTTACATGCTGCTGGCCCAGATCCAAACCTGGTATGGAGGGAGGAGTCTAGGGCTATCAGCTTTTATTAGGAATCTTACGGGGAGGAGTCACAGGGTTGGAGGTGCAGTGAGGTCAGCTCCTCCACTACCGTGTTTCACCACAATCTGCTGCGTTCATCCAGCTTTGACAGCTTTGAAGTAGACATGTGAGCAGTACTCCCCCCCCCCCCCCCCACCACTCTGTTCTCTTGGTTGCATTCAGTTAATTCCAGCTTTTTCCAACTCCAGATTATGAAGCAGGAGCATTCCCAATTTTCTTTTCTTCAACAAACTCAGAATTAGTTTAATTAGTTTCAGACCTTTCTAATGCTTTATATAGTTCTCATTCCAGCTAAAGCATTTTCCAACAGATAGAAAGATTAATATCAAGGACATACTATCATATAAAACATAGGAAAATATAATTGCTTGTTCACTGATGTTTTTCTTTTGAAATGATTAGATATTTTTAGTTCAACTCTGGGTGAAATATTAGTCTTCAGATGAATAGAAATAAAAAAACACAAGAAGCAGGGCCCTTCAAATTTGGTGCCATTCAATATGAGTATAGTTGAACAGCTCACGTTTAGAGCGGCATGGTGGCATAGTGGTTAGCGGAATGCCTTTACAGCTCCAGCGATCAAAACTGGGGCTCGAATCCCACACGGTCTGTAAGGAGTTTGTATGTTCTCCCTGTGTTTGCATGGGTTTTCCCAGCAGACTCAGGTTTCCTCCCACCATTCAAAACGTTCTAGGGTGCAGGTTAATTGGGTGTAAATTTGGCGGTACAGACTTGTGGGCCTAAATTGCCTGTTACCGTACTGTGTGTTTAAAATTTAAATTTAAAGTTTATATCATCATATCATCTAACTACATATACAACACACATACCCACGCAATGCACAGCACATAATAATCACCTATTTGAAAGAATGATATAAATTAAAATAAATATATATTTTACAAAATACTGTTCATCTATTTCCCAGCCTGACCGTCCTGATTTTAATGTTCCTATCCCTCCTTCTTGATGGTAGTGGGTCTAAGACTCTGTGTGCTGGATGGAAAGGCTCCTCGAGTTCTCGATAATTCTTTAAACTCTATTTAAGTCACGCTTCCAATGAATGTCATCAATAGAGGAAAGGGTGACTCCAGCTATCTTCTGGACCATGTTGACCTGTAGCCTACAGGTTATCCTTGGGCAAGGTGTAGTACTTGTTTAGCCTCCCAGTCAGGGCCACATGAAGCCATAGATTGCAGATGATGGATGGTTCTACAAACTGGAATTTATGGTTGTAAAACTAAAAACGCTGGGCAGATGAATCTGCTGATCAATGGCCAAAGTTATCTGTCCAGTATGCAATGGGAAACCACTTCAGTATTTTTCTCTTGTAGAGTCACGAACTCAACATCGACTGCGGTCTCAGCTCAAAGATGGAGCCTTCACCGAAGGAGAACAGAGGAGGCAGCATCTATAATTCAGGATCAGAGATCGTGATGGGTGAAGAGACATGATCGTCCACACCAAACAGCAAGGCACCTGAATTATGATGATGTGTTGACCACCGGTCTGATGTTTTGCAGCTACGATACCCCACGATAGCACACTTTCAGTTAGGCTCCTGTAAAATGCTGTCAAGATGAGGGCTGGTGGGTGAGTTAATACCTCTTCAATGTAGCCCCCTCAAATCTTCATCTTTCAAATGTTTAATGTGCCTTCTCTTTTAATGTCTCCAGTGATCTCGTCTTGATGACTCTCCAGGTAGAGAATTCCAGAGGTTCGTGGCTCTTTGAAAGAAGGGAATGATGAGTCACAGCTATTCCAAGACAAATCTTCGCCGTGGATGGTCACTTTGCCTTGATGGAGAAGCTTATGTGGTCCTGAGATCCCAAACGTGATGCCATATGGAGCTATGCTCCTGGTGGTAAGGTCAAGTGTGAGGACCCCAACAAAGAACAATCCAACCAAGTCCTCAACGGTGTATCAGGCGTACCGTAGTTACTCAATGGCTGTGAAGGGGGACGAAGGCTGCAACGAATACATCATCTCCCAATTGCTGTGGTTGGTCTTCGTCATAGTAGTTGGTTGATTTGTGAAGCACCGTGTGCTTCTTCAAGTGAAACATCAAATACGCATTAAACAAATACACGCAGAGGCATCTTCATTTTGTGGATCGTCCTTGACGACGAGCAATATCCACAACGATGGACAAGAGGAAGCCCTGCATTGAAGTCAAACTTGCTGCACACCTCAAACTTGTGACTGTTAATTAAACATCCTTGATAACCAAATCCAACATGGCTTTTAAAAAAAACTGGATTTTTAATGGAATATTAAACCTCACCTTCAACAGCAAAACACTTAGCCTTCTTAAACTGTAGTGACCTATTACCACAGATTAATTCTCTCCTGGTAACTTATGTGGTTTTTTTAAAAGGTTGCTTTCAAGGATCTTTTTTGATATAATGTGCAGTAAGTACACATAAATGGCCCTTGATACAAAGAGTGAAATGTTTTCATGTAAATGGATAAACCCCACAATTCATCGGAAATAAGCACAGCATTTTTCAAACAAATAATTTTAGGAGGACTTTGACAGATTGATGGCATTATATTTGATTTAATTTAAAATGCAAATGAATACATAAAAGCTGAAGTCAAGTGCGCATTTCACACAAGTGGAGCATTTGATTAATTCATTTTAAAAAATGTCACTGTTTCAAAATTCAAGCATTTTATACCAAAGAGAAGCAAATGTTTCCATTGGCATGGTTGAAAAATTAAATGATATCTGTTTTTTTCTGTCACAAAGTTTACCCCCTTACTATATTTATTTAAGGGTGAGGTCCACTTGTACGTCTTCTTTTCTTTGTCTTGGCTTCGCGGACGAAGATTAATGGAGGGGTAATGTCCACGTCAGCTGCAGGCTCGTTTGTGGCTGACAAGTCCGATGCGGGACAGGCAGACACGGTTGCAGCGGTTGCAGGGGAAAATTGGTTGGTTGGGGTTGGGTGTTGGGTTTTTCCTCCTTTGTCTTTTGTCAGTGAGGTGGGCTCTGTGGTCTTCTTCAAAGGAGGTTGCTGCCCGCCGAACTGTGAGGCGCCAAGATGCACATTTTGAGGCGATATCAGCCCACTGGTGGTGGTTAATGTGGCAGGCACCAAGAGATTTCTTTAGGCAGTCCTTGTACCTCTTCTTTGGTGCACCTCTGTCTCGGTGGCCAGTGGAGAGCTCGCCATATAACACGATCTTGGGAAGGCGATGGTCCTCCAGTCTGGAGATGTGACCTACCCAGCGCAGTTGGATCTTCAGCAGCGTGGATTTGATGCTGTCGGCCTCTGCCATCTTGAGTTCTTCGATCTTGGTGATGAAGTCGCTCCAATGAATGTTGAGGATGGAGCGGAGACAACGGCGGTGGAAGTGTTCTAGGAGCCGTAGGTGATGCTGGTAGAGGACCCATGATTCGGAGCCGAACAGGAGTGTGGGTATGACAATGGCTCTGTATACGCTAATCCTGTCCAGTCTGGGTCTGCAGTATTAACCAGTTTCCAGATGTAACAAAGAAGGAGGAAGGTTTTGGAGGCGGTCCAGAGAAGGTTCACCAGGTTGATCCCAGAGGTAAGGATATGAGGTAAGGATAGGTTAGCCTATGAGGGGAGATTGAGTCATCTGGGACTGTACTCACTGGAATTTAGAAGAATAAGAGGGGATCTTATTGAAATGTATAAAATTACGAAAGGTACAGATAAGAGAGAGGTAGGTAAGTTGTTTCCAAAGGTGGGGGAAACTAGAACTAGGGGACATAACCTCAAGATTCAGGCCAGTAGATGAGGAGGAACTGCATATCCCAAAGGATGGAGTTTGCTGCCTATTGAAGCAGTAGAGGTTACCTCACTAAATATATTTAAGACTAGTTTGGATAGATTTTAACATGGCTGGGGAATTAAAGGTTATGGTACAAAGTGGAGGTGAGCCTATCATCATATCAGCTATTGTCTCATTGGGTGGTGGAGCAGGCTCAACCAGCTGAATGGGCTCCCCCTGATCTATTTCTTATGCTGATTCAATCTATCGAAGTTGCACAAGAAGTTATTTTAATGCAAGCTTTTTGTAACTGGTTAAAGTCATAGACAATGACCCAAAGCTTCCATTGAAGTATGTGAATATGTTTAGTGAGCAGTGGGGTCAGGGGGAAATAATTATTTCACTGCTATATTCTGTAATGGTCCCTTGAGAGGGAAGCATAAGCATCCTTAATGTCACGGAGTAAAGACACATGCAATTGTACATTACATCAGTGTGCGTTCTAGATGCCATACATGTATAAGTGTGAATTATACCATGTCACAAATGGTTCTTTGGAGATTACCGAAAGGCATAGACATGGGTTGGTTCTCCTCTCAGAAACCCCGGAAAGATCTGGAAGGTATCTGCAGGATACTTGAGAAAGAATTGGGGTCTTCAGTCTAAAGGACTCACTCTTTCAATGAGAAACAACACATGCAATGGGCACGATGGCCACCTTGTCGACTGCTAGGTTTTATGACAATATGGTTGTCTGATCCCGGGGACATGAGCAAAGTGCAGCACCAGGAGAAACAAGGTGAACTGAACGGAGGACTCCTCCACAGATCCAATGGAAAGTGTTGGAATCTAGGGGTTAAAACAGTATGAAATAAATGATTAATTAATAAGTGTATATTTACTGCATGGTTCAGGGAAAAAGGAATGTGATTAAGAGGCAATCACAGTATGGAGCAAAGTTGGCTGAGCAAAATTGTCTGCTCCAAAATACAGGGAGAGGAAATGCATAAAACGATTTAGGAGGAATGCTCAAACTGAAGGAGGTGGTGAGTAGCACAGGAGACACAGGCCAGACCAGAACAAAGAATGGCCTGCAAGAAACAAAGGGAATGGAAAACTAGTCTAGGAGGAAGATTAAGGCATGAGGAGGTGTTAAAGAGAACAGCAGAAATTGGCCAGACAAGAACAGAATGGTGATTAGAAATATCTGGGGATGAATTAATTTCTGATCAACACAACAGGATAGTCTGGCCTGGAGGATTAAGATGGGAGTGCTACACCCCAGATATCTGCAAAACAGGAGATGACTTGTGATAACCCTTATGCAAAAAGATCTAGCAAAGGAAGACAACTTTTGTTCTGTATGATAATGAAATCTAGCAAAGGAAGCCAACTTTTGTTCTGTATGATAAGGTTGACCTATATAAACTGAACCAACTGGACAATAGGGGTCAGTCTTGGGGAGTAGCTCACTGTGCAGGTGACCTATGAACTAATGAGTGACCCAGAGTTCTGTTAAGTTTTATTCTTGTGCTGTGTAATAAATTGACTGTTGAACCGAATACCTTCTCCTATCACTTCATTCAAAGAACGCGCTGGACTCAGACTACACATAGACTAAATTAAGAGTAAGGTAAAGCCAGAGTCCGACAAAAGACAAGCATTCTCGTTTAGACTTGGATTTGGTTTTATTCACTTTTTAAAAATTAACAGTTCTTCTCTTTCAACCCAGATTCAATCCATAATTTGGAAATATCAACATCATACTTAGAACATTGAAAAGTGCAGGACTGGAATCACCTTTTCCCAGGGAAGACATAGCAAACACCAAAGGACATCTTTACGAAGTGAAAGGAGGAACATTTAGAGGAGACCCCAGGGGTATTTTTTTTAACTCAGAGAGTTATGGGTACTTGGAAAGCCTTGCCAGGGGTGATCATGGAGGAACAACCAGAACAATTCAGAGTCCTTTAGACAGGCATATGGGTGAAAGAAAAATGGAGAGTTATGAGGTAGGGAGGGTTTAGGTTTATTTTTTGGTAGATATATATGGGTTGGCACAACATTGTGGACCAAAGGGCCTGTACTGTGCTGCAGAATTCTACTTTCCATGAAGTCTCAACCATCATGGTGGCACTGGTCTTGATGCCAATCAGACCAATCTCATCTGCCTGCTCCTGTATTCTTTTATTCATTGCCTGATCTTTTGTATAAATGCTTCTTAAACATTGCTATCATATCTCGTCTCACCTCTCACTGACAGTGCATTTCAGAAACCTACCACATTCAAATATGGAGCCCATACTGTAATGGATTATAAATATTTGGGATTTTGGTGAGATTAGTGGGTTACATACATACACACATTTTAAAACAGATCTTATTTGTAAGATTGAAGAATTCTTATTCAATAACATTGCAGGATCTCTGGGGAATGTGATGCACTTTTCACAAGTAGGTGCTAATTGAACTGATGTCATAAAATGAAATACCATTGTTTTGGAGGAGACTTTCCTCTGCAAAGTATTCACAGAAAGGTCACTCCTGGGTCTTGTTTATCTACGACATCAGCTTGACCAAGAAGAAGAACTCCTGTGGTTTGCTGGATAAGGTGGGGGTTTTGCAAGTGAGAGAGTCACATGGGCTTTCTGGAAGTCTCAGTTGGAGAGAGAGAGAGAGAGAGAGAGAGAAGTTAACAAGTCCTCTCAACTAGTGGGTGTGACACTAAAGGAGCTGAACAGTGCAAGCCAGAAAGCTGGTTAGAAACACAAAGTTCCAGAGCAGTGGATGGCTGGAAGTGCTATCTGTCCGATGCTTCTCTTGGAATAAGAGGAACAGAACAGAATTCTGTAGTGGCCTGAAAAAAAAGAGGTTACCATCTGGATAACTCTGATAGGGCAAGTTTTATCAGTGAGACATTGAGGTGACTAATGGTAATACCTCAGTTGTGGAAATCCTGGAACAACAAATCTCTCTCTGCAAACCCTACAAGAACCTTCCTGAGTGGTAAACATTTACCTTTCGAGCACCAAAGCCTGGTGAACTTTATACATGTAAATTTTGTGCACAGTATAAGAATTGCCTGCATCCAGAGAACTTGGAAGAAGGAGAAGTGAGATTGAACTGTTAACCAAAGAACTTTTCTTAAATTTACACACACATTACATACACGTGTGCTTAGAATTAGAAGGGGGTTAATTTGGGTTAGTTACGTATAGAGATAAGTTAAAGTTTGATTGTGTCTTCATGTTTAAAGTTGATTAAAAATAACTTTTGTTTTAAAAACCACTTGTCTTGGTGAATGTCTATTGGTGCTGGGTTTTAGGGTCCTTTGGGCTCGTAACTATACATATATAAGAGAGGTACTGTGGGTTTGTCTTGCCTCACCACTCCCTACAACCTCGACAGTTATTACAGATAATATTTGATAGTTAAGTCCTTTGTGTTCTCTGACCTGCCTTAATACAATTCACTACCATTATTCTTTTTTTTTTATCTACTTTCTTCTTTAGTATGTTATTATATGTTATTAACATGCTGCCTGTCCCGCATTGGACTTGTCAGCCACAAACGAGCCTGCAGCTGACGTGGACATTTACCCCTCCATAAATCTTCGTCTGCGAAGCCAAGCCAAAAGAAGAAGTAATGAAGGACTTTTTTGGGGGGCTGGGGTTAGGGAAGGTCTTAGTTTTAAGGGGAGGGGGTATATTTCAGTTTTGTAGTCAGTAACAACTTGTATTAAAATGATGGATGTATGTGGGTTATGTATGCAAACTTTAAAATAAAGTATTAAAATATAAGAAACCTACCACACTCTGTGGAAGAAAAATCTCAAAATTCTCATTTAATTCATCCACCTCTTACGTTCGAACTATGACCTCTAATATTTGAGATTTGAGACTCTGACAGGGTAGTTAGGCTCTCATGCTAAGGTTACCCCTTAGCTTCCAAACCTCTGGAGAAAACAATCCACGTTTGTTCAAACTCTCCTTCTAGTCTCCAATCCAAGCAACATCCTGGTGAACCTCTTGCATAATTCTCCACGTCTTTCCTTTCACACCAGAACTGCACATAACATTCCGCATGTGGCGCAACTAAAGGTACATACAGTTGCAACATGACTTCCCAACATCTTTGGCCGATGAAGTCACATGTGATGTATGCCTTCATTACCATGCAATCCACTTGCGTTGCCACTTTCAGGGAGCTGTGGTCTTGGAACTCAAGATGCCTCAATATATCAACACTCCAAATTGTCTATCTATTTTCACTTTCTTCCTGCATTTGGACCAACTGAAGAGAACCTCCCACTTGTCCAGAGTAAACTCCATCTGCCATTCCTCTGTCCAAATTCCCAACTGATCTATATCCAGATGTATCCTTTGAGAAATTTTCTCATAATCCATGACTCCACCACATTTTGTGTCATCTGCAAACTAACCACATAGACTCCCTACGCTTTTATCGATCAATTAAGTATATCACTAATCAAGTTGTTACTGACTACAAAACTGAAATATCACTAATCAATCAGCATTGATTCTTGTTGAATGCCACTGGCCACAGAACTTGCCGGGGCAACACTTCTCCACCACTAGCCTCATCTTCTAAGAAATTTTGTACCCAACTTACTATATCATTGTGGATCTCTTGTAATTTAATCTTCTGGGCCAGCCTACTATGAAGGACTTTCTCTAATTCTTTGCTAAAGTCCATATAGACATCCGCTAACTCCCCTCACTAATCACCTCTTCAGAAAACTCACTCAGACTTTTGAGACAGGGCCTTTACTGTGCAAAGGCATGTTAAAGTCAAATCAAGTTTATTGTCATCTCTCCACTCTCTCCACTACAGATGTATAATGGAGGGTGGTCATTCCTGTCACCAATGTCTGAGTGGGTTTTCCTCCTTCCCTCCAAAAATGTAGAGGGTTTGTACATTAATTGGCATATTTGGGCTCATGGACTGGAAGGGCCTATTATCATGCTCTATGTCTGAATCTATAAAATTTATAAATTTAATTTTATCTTGGTTTGTGTCTGCCATTCTTCATAAACAAAGGAATAACATTGACAATTCTCAACTTCTGGGACTACACCTGTGCTAGCAAGGATATCAGGATCTCAGTCAGGCTCCTGTAATCCCGTCCCTTGCCTTCCTCAGTAAACTGGGATAGAGTCCATCTGGCCCTGCGAATATGTCCAACTTGGTGTTTTTCAAGAGACCCAATACTTCCTCCTTGTTAATAACAACATGTCCATGAATGTCACCATGTCTCTCCTTGATCTCACCATCCTTGTAGAATGTCTAAGTCAGTGGTTCTCAACCTTTTTCTTTCCACTCACAAACCAATTTATCTACTCCCTCTGCCATCGATGCTCTGTGATTAGTAAGGTGGTATGTGGGTGGAAAGAAAAAGTTTGTAAACCATTATTTTACTTGTACCTAATTGACTAGTTATGTGAACGGTTTCATAACTCCAATGGTAATTTTTCTCAAGCAAAATATTTCAGTAACAATTGGGTCTAGAGCAGTGCTTCTCAACCTTCCCTTCCCACTCACATACCACCTTAAGCAATCCCTTACTCATCACAGAGCACTCAAAGTGGTATGTGAATGGAAAGAAAAAGGCTGAGAATCACTGCTCCAAATCAAAGTTCAAAGTTCAGATTTATTGTCAGACATGACATCACATCCAATCCTGAGATTCTTGTCCCTGAGGGCCAGGCAGAATGACCACTTATTGGTCACGTTGAGGGGTCTGATGGTGGAGGAGCGGCAGCTGTTCCTGAAACTGGTGGCGCGTGTCTTGTGGCACCCATGCCCCTTTCCTGCAGGGATCAGTGAGAACAGAGCATGTGATGGGTGGTGTGGGTCCTTGATGATTGTTGCTGCTCCCCGACATCAGCATTCCCTGTCGATGTCCCCTGTAGAATCTCTTCCTCTGGTTGCAGGTATAGATCCCCTTATTTGCCCTTGACTGGAGCTAAACTTCACCGAGCAACCCTCTTTTTGTATAAACTGCCTTGGTTATTCAATTACAACCTATCCCCTTAACTGCTCTTTTTGGAATTAAAGAAGTTGTTTATCTATTCAATATAAAGACTGATTCTCCTACATTATTGTAGAATGTTATGTCTTTCTTAAATCAAAGGTCGTACTTCAGATACAACTACTAAATTTGAAGAAGCACAGAAACCATTTATTGATGACTTTCATGGGATATAACTGGCGTTATTCTGTGAATTAACTCTTCCTTTCCAGACCTAATATAATTCTTGCCATTTTTGTTATCTGTGGACCAGAGCTATGTTTTAAATGATTCGACAGATCCTTGGGATAGGCTGATCCATTGTTTTTCTTTAGTAGACTAGTTGGTTTTTAAAAAAAATTATATTAAAATTATTTCTTTATCTGTTTTCTTTGTTAGGAGAATTATTTCTAATAGGCCACGTTTTCACTCTTTGGAACTTACACTATGTAGACAGGGACACATCATTTTAATTGTGTAATTTCTATTCTCCTTATGCTGTGTATATTGTGAAATGTTAATAAAAAGATTGAAAAAGAAAGAAAATGCCTTGGGATTCTCTTTAATCCCATGCCAAGAAAATGTCATGGTCCCTTTCAGGCCTTCTTTCTTGCTTCTTTTGTATTCCTCAAGGACTTTGTTCAATTTCAGATTCCTGAACCTTTCATGCACGACTTTATTTTTCTTTTGACAAATCTTAATCACCATAGCATCCAAGGTTGTCAAACTTGGCACCCTTGTCTTGATAGTTACACAGAAGAGAGCTGGTAAAACTCACAAGGAATCTGTAGAAAGTAACAAAAAAAAGTGCCATCAGTCTTTCAGGTCCCAGTCCCTGTTCAGGGGTACCGAAAATCAGGTCGACCAATGTCTGAATAAAATAAGTAAGGTTGGGGGGTGGGGGGTGGGGGAAAGAAAGGAGGAGAGGAGAGCAGGGAGGAAGGGGCAGAGGGGGAAGGAGCACTGGCTAGTAGGTGTTATAGGCAGATACAGGTGGGAGAGTAGAAAAGAAAGAACCTGAGAAGGGATGAGGGCAGAGAGGGAGCTGAAGGAAGGGAGACATAGGGATGAGGGAAAGAGAGGCCAGGTTGTGTGTGTGGGGAGGTGAACAGAAATTGGAGATTTCATTCACTTTCATTCTTATGAGAACATGCTGGTCCTGACTTGAAGCAAAGAGCCTTTAAAGGGCTCTTACATGTCAGCTGTGGATTTACCCTCAACAAGTTGCTTCCAATCTACTTTCCCCAGTTCCTGCCCATTACCCACACCTTCCTTCCTCCACTTCCTTAGCCTCTTCCTCCTTCATTTCTCCATTGCAGCTTTCTAAGCTCTCCATCACTTCTCAGCTCATTCCTCTTCCACCACTTCCCCTACCTTTGTCCACTCATCACCTGCTCCCCTGAGCTCCTCCCTCTCCCCCTCCTCCTCCGCCAACCCTTGCTGACTTTCGGGATACTTGAAGAAGGGCTCAGGCCTGAATTGTTGGCCACCCACAACTTTCCATGGGCCTGCTGAGTTCCTCCAATACTTTTCTGTACTGTACTACTTCCCTAATCTAGCATTTCACCAAGTAGCACACTTATCCATAACCATCTCCAAACATATTTTAAAATCTCTGTTTATTTGCCCTTATTATAATATTGAGGGTATGAAGGATGCCAAATTAAAGCAATTTCTTTCTTTAATGATTCTAGAATTTTGATATTTAAGAGAAAATTGGATAGTATATGGCTAGGAGGGGTATGGAGGATTATGGTCTGGGTGCAAGTCAGTGCGACTTAACAGAATAATAGTTCAGAATCAACCAGATGGGCCCAATGGCCTGATTCTGTGTTCTATAGTTCCATGGTTCTTGCAGCTGTTTAAATTTTAAATTTTAATTTTGACATAATGTGGTTACAGGCCATTTCGGCTCACAGGCCTGTGTAGCTCAATTACACCCAATTAACCTACAATCCCCAGCATGTTTTGAATGGTGGGACAAAACTGGAGACCCAGGGAAAGCCCACACAGACGCGGAATGCACAAAATCCTTATAGACAGCATGGGATTTGAACCCCAGTCCTGATTGCTGGCGCTATGCAGGCGTTGCCCTAACTACTACGCCAACTTTGGCGCCCTTTTCTATTCTATTCCCAGCTGTTCCTATTACATTATTATTTAATTGTAACAAATTATATTAACTTAGCACATTCTCTTCCCTTGATCTGCTCCAAAGCTTCTTGCAGCCAAGGAATCCAATCAATGTCAAACCACTGCTGTTTTGTGGTCAAACATGCAAACGTCCCAGTTGTACTGGTTATGAGCCAGATATCAATAGAACCATAGAACAATACAGCAGAGAAAAAGGCCATTCAGCAATTCTAGTCTATGCTGAACTATTATTCTCCCTAGTCCCCTGACATGCACCCTAACCATAGCCCTCCATACTCTTCCAATCAATGTACCTGTCCAAATTCTTCTTTAAAACTAAAATTGAGCCCACATTCACCACTTCAGCCAGTAGTTAATCCATGCTCCCACCACTCTCTGTGTGAAGAAGTTCCCCCTAATGTTCCGTCTATATCTTTCCCCTTTTACCCTTGTTACAAGCCCAGAGGACCTATAAACCCAGCAGCAATAGATATTCACCAAGACAAATGGTCACTTAAACAAAAGTTGTTTTAATTATCTTTAAACATGAAAATAGAATCACACTTTAACTTATCACTATTGACATAACTAACCTAACTTAATCTCCTTCTAATTTTAAGAGCACGTGTATGTAATGTGTGTGTGTAAGTTCAGAAAAGTTCTTTGATTCACAGTCCAATCTCACGTCTCATTCCTCCAAGTTCACTGGTTGCAGGCAATTCTTATACTATGCACAGAATTTAACATTTATAGAGTTCTCCAGGCTTTGGTGCTTGAAAGGTAAATGGTTAGCACTCAGGAAGGTTCTTGTCGGCTTTCAGAGAGAGAGTTGAGGGACACTCACAACTGATTCCTTTTTAATCAGCCACTTCGGTGTCTTGCCGAAGAAACTTGCCCCCTCAGGGTTCTCCAGATGATAACCTCTTTCTTTCAGGTCACCAGAGAGTTCCTTTTTGTTTCTCTTATTTCAAGTGAAATATTAGACAGCCAGTCCTCTACTCTTGCATGAACCATAAGGGCCTTGATCAGGCACTCACAAACCATCTTCCAAATGCTGTTTCCACAAGCTTGCCAGCTTGTCCTGTTCCAGTCCCAGCTGCTGCTGCTAGCTGTAACACTGTAGAAGTGATCTCTCTCTCTCTCTCTCTCTTCTCTCTCTCTTTCTCTCTCTCTCTTTCTCTCTCAGAGAGAAAGCCTGTTTGACTCTCTATGCTTGGAAAACCACATTACCCTCTTAAAACAGCAAGTTCCCCTCCAGACAATCTATGGATCAGACAAGTTATTTAATCTGTTGCCTTTTTGTAAACAACAGTCCATGAGTGAAGTCTCTTGGGCACTCTCCAAAGCCTTTGCAAAGTCTGTTGCCCCGACATGTCGAGCATGAGCAGAGCTCCAGTATTTTAAATAATATCTGTTTTAAAGTGTTTGTATGTGACCTACACTAAAATCATGCCCCCAATTTATCTCCCCAAACCATATCTATATTCTGTCACACCCTTAACCCATGTCCTCTGGTTTGTATCTTACCTACCCTCAGTGTAAGAAGCCGACCTACATTTACTCTGTCTATCCCCCTCATAATTTTAAATACCTCTATCAAATCTCCCCTCATTTTTCTACACTCCAGGAAATAAAGTCCTAACCTATTTAACTTTTGCCTAGTTCCTGAAGACCTAGTAAGTTTTCTCTGCATTCCACTCTTTCAATCTTATTGATACCTTTCCTGTAGTCAATGCAACCTGTGAATTTGCTAGACTTGGGCCAATGCGCTCAGGGAAGACATTCTAATGATTCAAGTTAGCGTGTCGTGTCTATTGGTGTGACATCTCTGTGCCAATAATGCACATTCTGCTTCTAATCCAGAATCTGCCAGAACTGTAACAGGTCCATGGTATCTATTCCAGGGCACCAACTTTGACACATGGGGAATTTATCTTGTTGCGCTTTTGCCGTGTGGAATGATCCGGGAGAAATAGTGGCGGCGGAGTCAATTGTATTATTTAAGAAAAGGTTGGACAGGTATATGGATGAGAAGAAGATGGAGGGTTATGGGCATTGTGCAGGGAGGTGGGACTAGAAAGGGGTGTTTGGTTCGGTGCGGACTAGAAGGGCCTAATGGCCTGTTTCCGTGCTGTAAAATTGTTATGTTATGTTATGTTATGTTAATTGTTTGTTGTCACTTGTTCAGAGATAGAGTGAAAAATTTAGTCATGTACCATACAGGTTGCTTCGAAAAGTTGGTATTCAGCTAGATTCTTCTAAAATACTTGTCTCAATTCCAGTCGCCATGAAACTCTCGGACCTGGTTCTCTAATATCTTTTGGTGAAGGAACTCTGGCGCTCTTTCTCAGCAGATCCAGGGGCGACTCTTTAACAAACAAGGTGATGGACTCCAAGCTCTTTACCAATCCAAGAGAAGTCAGGGGAGATCTCCAATGGCCTCCACATCCTGTGAATGCACAAATTAAGAATTTGATACTCAGTCTGAATGAAATTGGAGAAAAATAAATAGATTCACCCCTGATGGAAAGAATCACTGGGTCTCCAAATAACATCCGGATGGCACTGCTAGACATCACAACTGTCTTCCATCATGGGTGCCCAGCCTTGACTTGGTATCGAGATCGACTGAGAGATTTGCTCTTCCAGCAGGGACCCTCAGCAGTTACCATGCAGATAACTACTAATTGATTTAGAGATGACAGGCCTTTCTGGTTCACGAGCCTGCGATGCCCAAATACAATCCTGCACTAACTGTGATGCCCCAGATAGGAATGGGAGAAATAGCACATGGCCTTAATTACAAATGTTACAAATAACATCAGTTGCAGGACAGTGGCAGACTCAGTGGGGTTTAGTGGAAGAAACCTTTGCAGATGGTGTACATCAGGAGAAGGAAACAATGGCTCATCTCCTGAAGTGCTTTGCAGAAACACAACATATTCTACAGGACTTGGCTACGTTGATTCTAGAAATGTGTGCCTATGCTTCCCTCTGGCCATGGAGCATACAGAAGCATTGGACTGGAACCATAATGATGTCTCAATGTATTATAGAACTCGAAGTTCAGTTAAATAATTCAGTAAAGCAGGTTATCAAGGTGTTTGGGGTGCAAGATTTGGATATTGTTTGGCATTGTAGGTAGTCAAACTTACAGAATGAAGCTTCTTACTGTATTTCGTCACAGGTACCAATACAACCATTCATTCATTTAATTCTTAAATGTTTATTCAGACCAAAGAAAAGAAAATAATGTAAATACAAATATTACAAACAATGTAACATTTAAAAAGTTTGATGAAATGACTGGAGATTACAGTATATGATACAAAACTTTGTAAAGTATCTATGATCTCTGCTCTTGGTATCTTATATAGATTTAAACCTTGACCATACCTTTGTCATCCACTCTCATTTACTTCTCAATGGTGAGAATTGCAACTCACTCCAACAATTTTGACCATTTTCTTTGCGAGTTGTCTCTTCGGTTTACGCATTACTCACTCTTTACATGACTTGGACACAATTCACCCCCTGCATCCACTCGGAATGTGGTACAGTTCTCTCTGCAAATGCTAACATTTGTCCTGACCTCTGCTCATTTCACAAATGCAAAAAAACACAAGCCACGATCATTTAATTGACACAATCGTCCCTTCCCTTTGGGTGGCATCATTTTTATCCTGCTGCCAGACCATTAACTGTTAGGTGCAGAAATGTTTAATGTTTGACCAGCAACATGACAAAAACTCATTGTTGGGGAAAGGTCAGTTGAGCAACATTGTGATCTTCTGATGATCAGTTTCTGGGGGACAGAACCGGACTCTTTTAACTCTTCCCTGATGTGTTTTAGTTATGGAGGTGAATCTTTCAATTAATGACTGAATAAATATGTTTATTAGTGTGCTTTTTGTTGTTAGGATGTTGATAATTTCTTGAATAATATTCATTTTTTTCTTAAATGTGATCCAGAGAGTACTCAGACAGCCTTTTACCATCCAGGACAAGGCAATCCACATGATTGGCACTCCAGTCACCACAGTGACAGGGGCAGCTGTGTGCACAAGCTGAAGAATGCCTTGTGCTTCCTCTCCTCAGGTTTTTCAGGATTCTTTCCCAAAATCATTACTTCTGCTATCAGTCTGTGGAACAACATACTGTCATGGAAATATATTGCTGCTTCTCCATCATTGGTGGGTCTTAATCTAGAAAATCTAACAGTACCTACAACCAAACAGCGTTATGGGAGTGCCTTCACACTAACAGTCTTGTGGAATGTCAGTGAGAGAAACCTGTCGACTGGCACATTCCAAGCTGCAGAAGTGTGTGCCGGGGGGATGCACTTCTGAGGCTTGGTGCTGCCTATGTGATGGCGATGTGGGGAAGGACCACAGTGTAGTCATCCCATTGCTGGTTCAGGATCAAGTGGAAGTCCCTCAAACAACAGTGGGGGGAGGGGGGAAGGAACAAGGTGCCACAGAGGTGGCAATGGTGTATTTAGAGAACAATGTACATCGATGGGAATGTATAGCTATGATTGACACTGTAGGTGTGAAAAGACTGAATGGTTTTCTTTTTCATAAATAATTTATTGTGAATAAAATCTATTTTTGATTTTAAAAAAAGCATTGTGGAATTACAATGTGAACTCCCTTCACTCTAACAGCATTGTGGAAGCAGGTCAAAATCATAGCTCATCATCAAACCTCAGGACAATTAAAGGTTAGCAAAACTTGCTGACTTTACGAGAGATGCTCATTTCCCAAAAAAAGAAAAGCATCTTACTTGAAGGACATGCTAAAAATCAAACTTATTTCAGGTTTGACCATGGTGAATGTGTTGGGTTTGAGGATATGTGTCTGGATTAGATCATAAACATGGGAATGCTATAACCAAAGTACTGAGAACCCAGACTGTAGCTTGCAAATTAGTAGGATGTAAATTAAGTCGGATGAACTGCTTCTAATTTATAGCATTATCTGAAATGTTATGATCCTCATGGGTGTAATGTTTAAAATATCTCATGCCATGGGACCATTTGCGATTTGCAAATAAATCAGATATCAATCAGATGGCATTGTTTATGGACACATTTATTTTCAAAGGAGCAGGTGCAAAGTCACAAGGGACCAGTGATCTTTCAGAGATGCAGGAACATCCCTCTATAGTACTTATCAAGCCCATAGCATCAGTGTTCTGTGATTCATACCTTTGCGAGGTCCTGCCAACTGCATCCCTGTCACCGTTTCGGAAGAAGCCATTTGTTTGAATGCCAGGCATCAGAACCAACTTCATTACCATGTGCATCAGGAGCCAATCTTACTTGTACGACCACACAAACATGGAAACCGTCCTGCACTATTCCACTGCCATGTTTTTGAGGGGTGCTTGTCTATTTTGATCTCAGTAATTTTAACTTCTGTGCTTCAGTCACCAATTTGAGTTGAGTCTAGCCCTACATGTGCCGTTATTTTTTTTTAAAGTGCAGCAAGCACAAGCCAGGAAACTAGAGGACTGAAACAAGAAAGTCTATAGATGCTGTGATTGTGGTAAATACACAAAAATGCTGGAGATATAGGTCCCACAGTATCCTTTGGAGTCAACGAGGTAAAGCCAACGTTTTGGCCCTGAGCCCTTTGTCAATATCAGTGAGCTTGCTGTTACAGGTTGGAGGATCGCTGGAGGGGATTCTGAGGGTTAGGATCTCCCAGGATTTGGATAGGCAGGGATTGATTGGAGGTCATCAGCATTGCTTTGTGTGTGGCAGATCATGTTTCTCAGGGCAAGTCAAGTTTATTGTCTGATTGTTCAAGTACAACCCAACGAAATAGTGTTCTTCAGACCTTGATGCAAAACAGACACACCACCAGACATAGCACACATACAGACAAACAATACATATGCAGGTCAAGTATTCATAAATAAATAAACAAGTATTGATTCAGGAATATGAGAGCTTTCGATGGTTAGTGCGAGCAGTTCCTTTGGTCGTTCAGCGTTCTCACTGCCACGAGAAGAAGCTGTTCCTCAGTCTGAGGCTGCCTGCTCTCATACTCCAGTATCTCTTTACTGACGAAAGCAACTTAAAGATGCTGTATGTGGGGTGGATGGGGTCCTCAAAGGTTTTGTGCACCCTTTTCACACTACGATGCTGGTAGATCACATTGCTGGGGGTGAGGGTGAAGACATGGATGAGGGAGTCTCCAGTTATCCTCCCTGCCACTCATGGTCTTGTGGATTCCAAGTCTCTTGACTCTGTTAGAGCTTTTTGAAGAGATTGCCATGAGGATTGATAAGGGCAAGGCAGTAGACATTGCACATATGGACTTCAGCAAGACCTTTTACCAAGTTTCAAATTGCGGGGGGCGGGGAGACACCTGGAAGGGTATTTCACTGGGAGCTCATATGAGCCGAAGGACTTGTACTGTAAAGTTCTATATTCAAGAAGTTGAGAGTTCATGTTCCGTTTTATAGAGCCTCACTCAGATTTTAGCTGAAATTCACAATGTCATAGGAAGGATGTGATCACACTGGAGAAGTAGAAAACGAGATTCAGCAGGAGACACACAAGAGACTACAGAGGCTGGAATCTGGAGCACCCAAACAATCAACAGGAAGAACTCAGAGGGTTGAAAGTATCAATGGGAGAAAAAGAACAGCTGATGTTTTGGGCAGAAGCCAGTTATGAAGAGAGACTAGAGAAGCTAGGTCTGTCTCCCTGCAACGGAGAAGGTTAAGAGAAGATATGAATGGTATATATAAAATTATGAGGGCTGCAGGAAACTTTATATCAGAGGTGGGCAAAATGAGAGGGCATAAATGTTGGGTAAAAGTGAGCAATTTGGAAAAGATGTGAGGGGGATACCAGAATGTGTGGTATGCATTGGCTGAAGCTGTGTCACTCTCAGTGTTCAAGAAATGTCTTGATCAGCCATTGCTAACGGTGGGACCTCATTTAAGGGGGGGGGCACAGACTGAAATCATAAAATAATATTTTTGTTTATTTTAAGTAGTCGGTAGGAGAGAAGTACAGAAGAAACCAAATAAACGCGATTGGTTCACAGGGAAAGGGCCCCATAAAATTTGAGCTGAGTGCTAAGGTGGCCATAGCCAAAAATGGGTGGTTTAGATGAATACTTGAAATACTTAGACATCGAGGCTGTGGACCAAGTGCTGGGATTTGGGATTAATACGTAAGGGCACCCACTGGTCATTAGTCAGCATAGACAAGTTGGGCTGAATGCCCGCCTTTATGCTATTCGATTCCGTTTCTCTGTGTCATTTATCAAGGTGAATTTATTGCAGTTGATATTTAAGGATCTATTATTGAGATGGAGAGAGCATTCAAAATTCCAAGTTGCCAGCAGACTTGGGAGTGCTCGTGCAGGATACCCT
This sequence comes from Narcine bancroftii, assembly GCF_036971445.1. Taxonomy (NCBI): domain Eukaryota; kingdom Metazoa; phylum Chordata; class Chondrichthyes; order Torpediniformes; family Narcinidae; genus Narcine; species Narcine bancroftii. The sequence goes on from NC_091470.1 coordinate 27,831,970, forward strand.
GAAGTTTAACCAGCTTGAACCAGTGGTGAAGAAGGTGAATGCAATGTTGGCATTCATTTTGAGAGGAATAGCATCTGAGAGCAGGGATGTAATGCTGAGGCTCTTATAAAGCACAGGTGAGACCTCACTTGGAGTATTGTGTATAGTTTTAGCCACTTAATTGAGAAAAGACGTGCTGACATTGGAGAGGGTTCAGAGAAGACTTACTAGAACAATACCAGCAATGAAAGGGTTTAGCATATGAGAAATGATTGTCTATTCTTGGAGTATAGAAGGATGGGGGGGGGGGGGGAGGGGGATCTTGAGTCAGAGTGGGTTGTGAATTTATGGAATTTGTTGCCACAGGCAGCTGTACAAGCAAGGTGGTTGGGTGTATTTAAGGTAGAGATCAATAGGTCAATTGTTAAGGGGAGAAAGCCAGGGAGTGGGGCTGTGAGGGAGGATGGATCAGCTCAGGATTAAAATGGCAGAGCAGACATGATTGGCCAGTGGACCTACTTCTGCTCTTATATCTTGTGATCTTGTCCCACACCTGCCTTGTTGGCAACCTCAGAACTGAAGTCATCCTTGATCCTGAGGAAGAAAGAAGAATGAATTGCCGGGTAAAGCACTAAAGCCTGCAGATGCTGTGATTGAAGTAAAAACACAATGCTGGGGAAACTCAGTGTACTTTACATCGCAAAGATACATAACCAACATTTCAGGCAATTGATGAATGGCTCAAGACCTAAACAGTTATGTATCGTTATTATATAAAGAATGAATTGGCAGCTGAATACTTGTAATTTTATAACAATATTTTTTTAAACAAATGACTGATAGAAATAAATTGGAGATTACTGTTCAGAACAGTATGACAAGAATGCTCATTTGATATTCTCTCTCTGCTGTTTCTATTGTGTCATTAACCTGTTCGTTTTATATCTACATTTCTTGGACTGTACTTGTTGGAGTACAGAAGGATGAGGGAGACATTTCAAGCACTGGATAGCCTGGGCAGAGGAGCAGCAGCAAAGGTTGTTTCCCAGGGTAGGGGAGTCTAGGAAAACTACAGGATAAAAGGGCATCAATTTAATACAGAGATGCGAAAAAAAATGTCTTCAGCCGGAAAGTTGCAAGTCTGTGGCACTTGTTGCTTTAGACGGCCGTGGAAGCGAGATCGATGGGTATATTTAAAGAAGAGATTGACAAGTTTTTGATTAGTCAGGGCATCAAAGGTTACAGGGAGAAAGCTGGGGAGTGGGTGGATGGATCAGCTCATGACAGAATGGCAGAGCATATTCGATGGGCCTCTATCTCGTGATAAATATCTACTGTTAAAGTAACAGACACAACTCATTAATGCTTGACCCTCCTTCTCACAAGCAATAATATCCAGCTCATGCTTTTTTTAAAAATATGAAAAGAAAATGCAAACCAGGTTAATGATACAATAAAAGAGGGAATGACAGGTTAATGGATTTATCAAACTTCAGCTTCAAGAGTTTTGTTACAATTACTTACAATTCAGTCTCTTGCTGCTACATGATTTATTTTTAATTTTTAATTATGCTCTGCTCAGCTTTGCCTCCCCACCAACATGCACCTTCTTCAACTCCTATATCCCACCTTCCTTAACATAGGACGGAGAAGGATTTCTGTGCAATGAAAATGGAACGCATTGCTGTGCGTGGAATATTTTAGCAATGCCTTTGCCATGTTTTTAGTTCATCTGTTGATTGGGTGCATCAATGAAGAGGTGGAAATAAAAAGTAGGTTGGTAAGCAGCAAAAAAACTGATAGAATTGTTTTCTATTTTAATTTCTAATATCCAACACAAGAAAATGATCGCCTGCAACAAATAGCTCACAACCTGTCTTACTAGAAAAACACAAGCAATGTGTTTGTGGGGTTCCAATTTAAATGCAAAGTGGGCAATGCTTCTTATTGACCAAAGTAAATTGGATTATTACTCGTTAGGTCTTTGCTTACATCTGGAAGGAAATTCCTGTCATTTTGAAGAGAGAGGCTTCTGTCAGTCTGTGCTCGACATAACTCCCAAACTCACCGCTAATTCTGCAAACAGCAGCCACACTTCTTTTACACGGAATTGAATCCTTTACACACATTATTTAAAATGTGGTTATACAAAATTCAACAAAGACACAATATTCAAACTGAACAAATTGGGATATTAAATCAAGCTGCCCTGACATCGAACGTTCTTTTAGAAGGACAAAATGTCGAGGGTCTTGTTAGAAAAATTAACTTGGAAATATGAATTGGGAAGTTTACAACTTCCAAATTAAAAAAAAATTATTATAAAGCGGCACAAAGAAAGAGTGAAACCAACGTGGATTAAGATAGAGATGGATAAAATAGGGGAGATAATACCTGAAGATGTTATATATGAATGGGATACGAGATTAATAACCGGAGATAGGGATACTCCAATGTTGAAACATTTCATTAATATATGAAATAAGGTAAATGTTGAAATGGGAATGAGGAATGCGCAAAATGGCATTGATTCAAAATAGACATTGCATTTACAATGAATAGTCGACTTTTCAATAGTTGGTCTACCAAAGGAATTAAGAGAATAGTGGACTGTTTTGAAGGGGGAGGTTTAATGAATTTGATCAACTGAAAAATAAATAGGGGATATAAAATAATACAATATTTTGTTATTATCAAATAAGGGCATATTTATGGGATAAATTGGGTCCAACAATGTTATTGCCTGAAAGAAGTGAAATAGAAAGTTTGATTTGTAATAAATCTATTACGAAGTTTATTTCAGCTCTATATACATTATTGCAAAAAGGAATACGAAAACAAGGAATCCATAGATCTAGTCAGAAGATCGGAAACTGATTTAAATACAGTATTAGTATTGGAGAAAAAAATTGGTTAGAATTGTGTCCAACACAATAAATGTCAGATATAGATTGGTTCAATATAATTTTTTTACATCAATTATATCTTATCTCACAGAAATTAAATAGACTGAAATCTATTTTATCAGATAAATGTTTCAGGTGTAATCAAGAGATAGGCACTTTTTTACACTATTTTTGACCAAATTTTTAGAATGGGTTCCTAAAGTTAAATTTCCTTGAGATCAATGCTTTACTTATTAGTTAATATATCAGAGATAAGGCCAAAACAGAAACTTAATACGTTTCAAAATGAATTTGTGAAAATTGCACTAGTAGTTGCAAGAAAATATATAGTGGTGACATGGAAATCAGATTCGCATTCGGCAATGGACAGATGGTAGCTGAAATATATAGTTATATACCTCTTGATAAAATTACATATAATTTAGAAGTAAATGATATTTTTTTAAAATTTGGTGCCCATATTTACACATTGTAGGCATTAGTTTATGAAAGGTATCACTTGAACTTCAGAGAACCTTATCAACTCCTTGAAATTAGTATATGATTCTTTTTTTTCTTTGGCTTGGCTTCGCGGACGAAGATTTATGGAGGGGGTAAAAAGTCCACGTCAGCTGCAGGCTCGTTTGTGGCTGACCAGTCCGATGCAGGACAGGCAAAGGCAAAGGTTGACTGAATAGATTGAAATTTTAGTAACCAGGTGTGTTTCTTTCTTTTTTTTCTCTCTTTTTTTTAAATCTTTCTTTCTGTTTTCTGATGTTTGTGGTTATTAATTGGGTGGAAGGGGTTGGGGGTTACATAACATCATGTATTATCGATTTGAGATGTATGAGAGATACTTTTCCGTATTTGGATATTAATGCATGTATGGAAATTTAAATAAAACATTCCAAACAAAAAAACTGCTCTTTCGTTGCACCAAGTTGTCTAAACCTCCACATCCAAACCTTTGAAAGGTTGGTATTGAAGCATATCAGCTTTTGTTTGAGTGGTGACATGGACATATTCCAATTCATCTATCATAGAAACAGATCTAATGCAGTTGCCATCTCATTGGCTCTACATAAAGCCTGGAAAAATCTGGACAGTAAAGATGCACTCATCAGGATGTTCTTTATCGAGTACAGTTTGGCATTGAACACCATCACCCGCTCAAAACTGATCAGCAAACTCCAAGACCTGGGACTCAATACCCTGCTGTGTAATTGGATCCTGGATTTCCTCTCCTCCATAATCTTCATCAGTACCAGAGCACCACAGGGCTGTGCTGTTAGCCCCTCTGCTCCACTCAATTTACATTGACGACTGCGTGGCTCAGTACGACAATATCACCATCTCCAAATTTGCCGATGATACCACGGTGGTGGGTTGTATAAAAAAAGGCGATGAGTCCGCATACGGGATGGAGATTGAAAAATTGGCAGAATGGTACAGCAATACAACCTTGTACTCAATTTCACCAAAATCAAGAAGCTGATTGTTGACTTCAGGAAGGGAAAACCAAAGGTATATGATCCAGTAATCACTGAGGGGGTTCAGAGGTGAAGAGGGTGAGTGAATTTATGCTCTTGGGAGTCACTATCTTGGAAGAACTTTCCTAGATCCTGAATGGCATTGTGAAGAATGGAGGTCAATGCTTCTACTTCCTCAAGAGTTTGCCAAGGATTGGTATGACATCAGAAACTCTGACAAATGTCTACAATTATGTGGTGGAAAGTCTGCTGACCAGCTGCATCATGGTCTGGTATTGGGGACATCATACCACTGAGTGTAAAACCCTCCAAATGATAGTGGACACAGCCTGGACATCACAGGCAAAACTCTCCCCACCATCAAGAACATCTACAAGGAACACTGCCATCGGCGAGCAGCAGCAATCATCAAGGATCCACACCACCCAGCACACGCTCTGCTCTTGCTGCAACCATCATTGAAGAGGTACAGATGCCACAAGACTCGCACCTCCAGGTTCTGGAACAGTTGCTACCCCTCCACCATCAGACTCCTCAACCACAAACTCAATCAGGGACTCATTTACGGACTCTTGCACTTTATCGATTTTTAAAAATTCTCTATTGCACAGTTGGTTAACATTTTGTTACCGGTTTACATTTCTTTATTTGTTTACATATTTGTTTGCACTACCAGTAGGTAGTAATTCTGCTTTGCCTGCAGGAAAAAAAAGCATCTCAGGGTTGTATGTGATGTCATGTACTGGACGTACACTGGCAATAACTCTGATACTACGACTAGTCATCCCTCTCTACTCATTACAGCCACCTGGACTTAGCGTTGAGGATAACAACTTCAGATGAAGAGCCATTCCACCATCTGCATTTTATATATTCAGCCTTCACCCATTTTCCATTTCAGTTATTTTGTTTCTCTCAAGTACAGTTCCTCTTTAGTCATTCACTAAATCAATTGCCATCCTTTTTTCCCCTCTCCCCTTCCAATAAGATCCCTTCTCATTCTTCTGAATTCCAGGTGTTTCAATCTACCCTCCACCTGGTGAAATCTGGTGATTGGATCTAGCCCAGCATATTCCGGTGAGACAAGATTTGGGAATATTGGATGACAAAGGATAATGAAGATTTGACCAGGTTAAAAAAAAAGAAAAGCAGGCATGGGCCAACTGGAATTGAGGAGTACAAAATGTGCAGGAGAAAGCAGAAAGAAATTAGGAGGGAAAAAAATGGTCCCATGACATCTCCTTGCCAAATTAGATTAAGGAGATACCAGCCAAAGAAAGAGCCCAGGACCAAAACAGTGGTTGGTGTGTGAAACCCAAGCTCAGATTGCTCTCCCATTCTGAGTGTGATGCTGGGGAATTAGGGGATATGGGGAGAAGGCAGGTAGGTGGAGTTAGGTCATAAATTAGATCAGCCATGATCGCATTGAATGGCAGAGCAGGATCGATGGGCCATTTTTGTTCTGTTCCTACTTCCTATGTTCCTATGTTTATGATCTTTATATTGTTAATGGCCTGCTTTACTTATGTCTGATTATTGGAGATATATGAAAATTGATTGAAATAATTAAAAATGTTGACATGATTGAAGCTCAAATGATCAAAGAATTGTTAGTTATCAACATAAATGTGCATAGACAAACTAAAGCAGAGAGTGGTTGGTGACTCCATTCACGTGAATGGGACTGCACAAAATGTAGAGGTGGCTCGTGCTCTGGAGTACCAGGTACAAAATGAATACAGAATGCTTATGGGCTACATGGAAAATTTGGGTGGAGCGCGAGGTCAAACACATCCACACCCAACAGAACATTGTGACCTTACCCTGCTGGAATGCACGATGAGTGTGGTACTGTGATTCCTCTCCCTCCTCTACAGAATCACCTGTTTGGTATTGGCCCAATTCAGTCTGATAGAAGAATAAATGCCAAGTATTTTTTTTGGACATCTGTTAAGGTGGGGTAGGGAGCAACTCTTTCTGAAGATAATCTACCCTCAATCTAATTGTATCTACCAATTATGTAGTTCTGACACGTAGAAAGGATTCAAGAAATATTTAAATAAAAATAACCAACTTGAACATTAAATAGCCCAAATCTTCAATATATAATGAATTACAAACTTCAAAAAGTATGTTGTTGTGTAAATAAATCCTTGACCTATAGAACTGAAAAAAATGACCATGGTTTCAGCTGAGAATGCATCTCACATTACATAAAACTATCTATAACGATTGGAAGTGGCACAGATTGCAGCTTTGACTGAAGAATTCATGTTATTGATTTACACATATATTATCCATTTCAGAAATGCTGCATTTAATGCAGTACACATTGAGCATAAATCCATACAAGAGCGATGATGAAATACTATCTAATATTTCTTGGAGAATGTGAGTGGAATCCATTACAATGTAAAGTGAGAACTTGTTCTTAATTTTTGAAAATAAGGGAAGAATGACCATAAATTTGCTTCTAAGAAACCTTTCAATGCACTTTATTATTTTATAATAATTTTATAATTATTCCACTTTTAAGAATTTTATCCCAATGTCAGAGAAGTTTAGCAGGGAGCAGAGACAAAGCAATGCCCCGAAAGGTCCTCCTGCTCAGTCCTAAGGTCGACGGCTCCATGCAGCCTTCATGCAGCCTGATAAAGGAGTCAACTCCATTTTATTTAAAATTCTGCGACCACGGGGTCTGGGCCCAATATAGCAGTGCCTGTGTTTGACAGCGGCTACAAAGGGTTGCAGACTCTGGTCTAGCAGCAGACTGGAGCAGGGCACCAGTAATAGAGAGAAAATGTGCAGGAGAAAGCAGAAAGAAAAGCAGAGGAGATGACGCTAAGGATGGTGAACATAGTAGCGGACCAGCGAGGGGCTCTGCAGCTGCAAGACGCACACAAGCAGCGAGCTGTTGGTGACTTGCGGGTGAGGAAGTCTCTGAGCTGCGGGAGACTAGCTTATAAGAACCAGGCATTTGAACTGGGATTCAAGAGGGTGCTGAGGGCAAGGACTCCCGAAGGGCCCTGGCCTTTGAAAGCTTCCCTGCCATGTCAGAAACTTGGATCTGGGCTCAGGACGTCGATAGTTTGGACTGAACTGGAGTGTCGTACGGCCGCAGAGGGTGCAGGAGTCCACAGACACACAATCCATGGATTCACGAAGGGAATTCACTTTCCTTTCTCTATCTCTGACTGTAAGGGGAGCTGGGCATGGCGAATCTATAGCCCCTTTCACACTTGCAAGTGATCCCAGGAATTAACCGCCAATCAGCCTTTGAAATGTCCCGTGTGAAAGCAAAGTCTGCCGTAAGGCAAGTTTTGTGCAATATTGCATTTTTGTTTTATTAGACAACAATATATAGCTTCTGATATGATCAAACACATGGAAAACACTGATCATAAACAAATTGGTAAAGTCAAAGATTTAGCAACTGTGCAATAATAAGGATTAATACAGGGAAGTCTGTAGACAGCCAGAAGAAGAGTTGATCAAACTTTTTTGTCTTCTGTGTGAAAGGTATCATTTTTTTCTTGCTTTAGAGGGATTCATATTCCTTTGAGGTGACTTTCTATCTATTCAAATCCAGATGCAACAATTTTTTTTTAAAGAGTTCCCACAGCATTTAGCTAGGGAGATATCTTCAAACTCATCCTGGTCACCATAAAATGCCTCATTTCTTTGGCAATTAATAGTACGAATCAGATGTTGCTTATGCTCATATCCTATCATCCTCAAGGCTCCCAGAGGACCTCTCTTCCATTTTTTTTCCTGCGAGGCCAGCTGAGTTCCTCCAACATTTGTGTTTTCACAAGAGTGTCTGCAGACTTACATGTTCTCTCCCTTTTCCCCTTTCATAGAGCCAAAAAAAAAAATCAATTCTCACTTGGTTATATGTGGATTGTGGAGGACCACATGGCCTCCCTGTCTGCAAAATTGTGGATGGCATAGGATCATGCGACATCCCTGTCTGAAATCTATTGGGAAGTCACATCACCTGCCAATCAAGTTTGGACTCCAGCCACCCATTAGCGCACACCTTACTGTTTGCTCATTTAAACAATTCAGCGTCATTACTGGCCAGCCTCCCAGCTCACAAGAGAATAAAGTGTCGACGCATTACACATTTCTTTCTCTCTGCCTTTTGCTCCAAGCTCCATACATTGCTCCATGCTAGGTCACTACTGTGGACATAGCTGGAAGAGTCTCAGGTCAAGTGTGCATGACACTGAATTGGGCCATGGTTCTACAGTAGATCAATGCTTCCAGAGACCTCCACCCCGAGGTCAGTTTAAAAGGTCACCTGTGAGAAAGAATTTCCTCGTTATTTCCATCTTTAAAAGGCCACCCCTTGTTTATGCATGTCACCTCAAAAATCAGGGTCGTCTTATAGGCTGCACCAGCAACATCTTTCCCCCCTCCATATCCTATCCTCATCGTACCAGCTCCAACTTGAATGTCCTGGTTAGGCCCTAGGCACACTCTACCCCCTTGATCATGCTGACAAGCCGGCTCACCTCCACGCCAACAGCAGAGCAAAAAGAAAAGGGTATTGCCCATTCAGCAGGGCAAACCTGCACCTGTCCAACCAAGTGTCAGTACTTCCCCCGTGGGGGCCTGGACTTTAAACGGCCTGTTACAGGTGCCGACAGCGGTTTATTTTAAAATATGCTCATAAAATTAACACCTTTACAGGGTAATTTATTAGTAAAATGTTGTGACAGCATCATTCCACTAGTCAGTGGTAAGTCCGAGACTTGGGGTCATCCTGTACAAAGGAATAGCTCAAAACCTACATTTTAGGTGGAAGATCTGGAGTCTCCCTATACATTGGCATATACAGTATTTTTTTTTAATTCAATTCACAATGCATAGAGCCATTTGTTGCTGGTTTGAAGAGACTAATAGGACCTGGTGTTGCATATGTATTTAAATTCAAAGCATATTACTCAGCAACAAAAACAATTCTCCTAATATCAAGCTATGGATAATGATCTGATACAAAGATCCAGAATCAGAATTTATTGTCACGAACAAGTCACGAAATTCGTTGAGTTTCATAGTGTAAACATTTATATAAACCTTACAATAAATTTAAAGGAAGCAAAAATAACCTCACAATCTTAAATTATAGAGAATCCAAAATGTTATCTTGATTAAATTATAATCACAGAAAGATTGAAAAGATGATCAAATTACTTTAAAGATCTATTATTAAGAATCATTTATTGTTATGCCATAAAGACAGTGCAATATTACACGGAAGTTGCTTTCATCTCCCATAAGGCTGATATATCCGCCATCGGCAGAAATTGCCTAAAGGACTCCTTACAGACAGAGAAAGAGAAACAAAAGAGAGAGTCTCAAGTGTCCATGAGTTGGGCTCCCGTCCTGCCATAGTCCATATCAGCAGCCTGAGCTCCAGATCTGAACCTCCGACACCATCTTTAAAACTTGGCACCTTCTCACATCCCGGTTCTGATGCCTGGGAGCCCCTCAACTAGTCTCGAGCCAGTCTCCAGCAGTGAAGGGCCAGGTGAGAATCGCTCGAATTCTGTCTGCTTGGGTTCCTTCACCTCGAATGACCTCCCGCCTATGTGTTCTTCAACCTCAATCACAGAGTTTGTAACTAAAATCCACTGCCGACTCCATCAACAGGCCATTTAAAGCCTGAATGGAGCTGACAGCAGAGGGACTGTGCAGTTGGACCCTGCGGGGAAGCGCTACATCTCCGCTCTGTGGGTCCGCACTATCGGCAGCTGCCGTCACAGCAGCAGCGCTCCTATCTTCTTTTTCCATTATTTTATTGGTTTTGAAATATGCAAAATACATATGGATTTAATAATAAAGCAAATTAATATCAAGTTGAAAGTATTAAATAACAACGAACAGGGTACTGAATGGAAAAAAGGAAAAGGAAATAAACATATATTCCTTAACTAAAAATTAACTTCCACCCTATTGAGGGCTGCTGGCTTAATTAAGGAGTCCACCACTAATAATAACCATGGGATCATTTAAAAAAAAACAAAGATAATTAATCCTTGAAAGTAATTGAGAAAAGGACCCCAAAGAGAAAGAACGTTAAAATCCATTGCAGTAGTAGAACACCTAATTTTTTTTTTCTAGAGACAGACGTGCCATCACATCCGACAGCCGTTGGGTATGAGTGGGAGGGGAAGCATCTCTCCATCTCAGCAAAATGGCCCTTCTAGCAATGAGGGAAGCAAAAGCCACTCCAGGGGATTGTGAGAAATTCAGTATTGAATCTATTGGCCCCACTCACTCCAAAAAGAGCAATGGAAGGGCTAGGAGTCGTTAATATTAAGAACTAAGGTGTGAAATACCCCTTGGCAGAAATTAAGAGAGAGAAGGACATAGCCAAAACATATGATACAAAGTACCTTCCCCTGTTCTTCGTTTAGAGGAAATATTAGGATAAAATGTAGCTAGCTCAACCTTGGAAAGTGTGCTCAATGGGCTACTTTAAATGGAATTAATGAATGCCTAGCACAGAGAGAAGATGAGTGAACACATTTCAAATAGAATCCTGTGTAGTTTTGGCAAATGGTCATTGAAAGTCTTGTTCCCATATTAATTACCACCCAGGGAACTATCTCTAGATCTTAAAAGTTGTTCATAAAGGGCATTAAGCAATTATATATTTCGTAAATAAGATGTAGATCCTGAGGAAGCTTCAATGTTAAAGAATTTAAAAAGTTCCCAATCTGTAAATTAACAGATAAAGTAATGTTTAATAGTTAATTGTTCAAAAGCTGCAAAATTTTGGTCAATATATAGATCTAGAAAAGATTGGATACCCAAGCTTAGCCACTGATTATAATTAATATCTTGGACCAAAGGTAAAATAAAAGGAGTTATGTAGAACAGGGATAATCAATAAAAGCCTATGGTAACCAAAATGTTTTCTAAATTGAAAGCATATTCTCAAAGTGAGTCTGATGACCAAATGATCAGTTAACTTGGAAGCCAAAAAAAAGGCAAGGGTGCTCCACATAGCGAAAGGAGAGAATATCTTTTAGTAGACTTAATCTCGAGGTCAATCTACCTGAAGCACCTTAATTCATTATGATGAATCCAAAAAGTAATATATCTAATACTTGCTTTCCCATAATAAATTCGGTAATGCCTAGCCTCCATTTTTTTTTGTTTATTTTGAAGGAAAAAGTTTTTCAGGCAGGAGCACTCGTTTTTCCAAACAAAAGAAGAGATAAGAGAATATAATGAATCAAAAGACGATTTGGGAATAAATTTTGATAAATTAACATATCCAATTAAAGTCATGGAAAGAGATAAGAACTTCTTAACATAATTCGGTAAATAAGAAAATTTACCTTAAACAAATTATTAAACCTTTTAGATTGTTAAAATTATAGTTCTCCTCTGTTGCTGGAGTCCAATAATGTTGTCTAGCCATCATAGGAAACTAACCGCCTTTCGCAATCTCCTAAACTAATATGTGTTCTTATATTTTTACATTCTGGTTAAAGGGATCTTTTTCCTCATTTCATTCTCCCAATCAAGTTAATAATATTAAAGTCATTCATAACAACCCATTCATAACATTCCCATTCTTGAAGTCCATTAAGATAATCCTGTGACCCAATATAAGAGTCTCCCAGCCCAACAAAATCCATTTCAAATTGGAAGGTGCAATATTAATGCTTTGGACTCAGTGACCCAGTTTTCAGGGATGACCAATCAATGCACATACTCCGTGTCCCCGTTTTCAGGGATGACCAACAAGTGCAAATACATAACCAACATAAACTGCTTAAGATTTGGATTCGTTATAATAATTTCGATTTCATCATCTTGTGGTAATAAATATAATGAAGTCAAATTCTCTCGCAAAAAGGCCTTTAGTTGATCATATCCAAATATTGTACTATTTTGTATTCCATAAGTAGTTTTCAATTGATCAAATGTCTACCTTGATAGCAACTTTAATCCTTTCTTTGACCAGTCAATAAAATTCTTATTCTCCAACAGAAAAGGCATAATTGTGCTTTGATTTTCAATGAGGCATGTTGATAAGAATAGACTTTCTGATTTTAATGAGAATGATAGGCTGTATCCTTTATTACACACTGTGCTTATTAAAAATAGATATGCTGAATATATTCTGAACTAAAACATTTTTACAACCAGCTCAGTTGTTACCATTAGTTCCTAAAATACACTTGCAAATGGAGTGAGTCATTTTCAACCATTTACCCCTCATAATCATAGAGCAGAGTATTTGTGCTTGTTGTGAGCATTTGTTTCTTGGCAGGTAATTGTATCGGAAATGCACCTTTGACTTGCATGAAGCTGATCAAGACTTGAAGCAGAAATGCAGAATGATCATTCAGTGGCTGTATAAATGATCTCTTCAGTGGAAATCTGGGGCACCATTCCTTTGGGTATAAATGTAAGGGTGTTCCTGTGAAGAGGGAAAATAAAGCACTCTCACTTATATTACATGTAAATTCTTGGTGACATTTCACAGAAATAGAAGAATTTGCTGAACAATGCACATTGGAAAGAGTATCGGAAGGTGCAGAACACAGGTGATCAGAACACCTTTCGTTGTCTCAGGTTCAACTACGAAGGAAGATTATATAAACCATGATGACACAAAACACAGCAAATGGTGGAATCTAGAGTTTTTAGTGACCCAAGCAACATATATGGACAGTCACTCCTTACTGCCTGAGTTCCTCCAATAGTTTGTTTTGCCATTAATGCTCTGTCTCTGTTTCCAGAAATACGAAAGGTGAAAGAACAATTTGATTTAAAGCATTAAGAGCTTGAAAGGGATTGGCAAAATAGATTTGGATAAAGTTTATTTTATTAATGGGAGTTCTCAGCCTTAGGTCCAAGCCAAATAGGGAAGAGAACGTTAGAAGTCTGGATGATTCTTCCACAAAAAGCAACAATTATTCAATTACTAATGACGATCTAAAGTTGATCATTTATTTTTTTTTAAACCAGAGAAGGGAGTTTGCAGAGTTTGCAAACATGGCCATGCGGCTAGAGCTGCTGTAACAGTAGTGCTGACGCTGGTGCAGATCTGCTGAGAGTGGAGGCACAGTACTCATGCGGGGTCCAAACGCCCAGTCCAACTGCCATTTGCTCTGAACAGATTTTAAACATACTGTGAATGGAGTTGACGGTGCTTTTATTTAAAAATTCCCCGGCCGCTTGGTCTGCGGCCAAGATGTCAGCGCCTATGATTCGCAGCAACCACGAGGTGTTGCAGACTCCAGGAAAGCAAGGGACCGGCACAGGGCATCAGAACACGGGTAGACCAACCCTTCCTTGAGGAGATGACCCATAGGACAGCGACCACAGTGGTGGACCAAGTGGTTCTGAAGATGAAGAAACACCAAGGCAGCAGGCTCTTGGTGACTTGAGGCAAGGAACCCATGCAGGCTGTGGGTCAAGGGACTCGTGCCAGCTTGCAGACTGCAGGAGATTTGAGGTATTGGAGCTGGATGTGAAAGGATGCAAAGGGCACGAAAGGGTTCCCGATCGTGCCGGAGGTTTAGATCTGGAGCTCGGGCTGCTGATGGTTGGGACTGGATTCTGTGTGGCTGTGGGGGCTGCAGAAGCGCTGAAGGTCAATCTCACTGAGTGGTCCATAAGTACACTGAGTGGTCCCTCTTGCTTCTCTTTCTCTGACGTAAGATTTCTGCCCATGGCAAATCTGTCTGCCTTATAGCTGACAGAAACAACTTTTGGGTAATATACACTCTCTTCATTACATGACAATAAATTAAATCTTGTGTTGAGGAATGTGTAAAAACTATCGTGAGATAAACTTAGTTCAAATACAGATCTCTATGAATCTCGCATGAAACGAGTTGGAAAGGCTAAATGGGCTATTTTAATCCAATGAAATAGTTAGAAATTAATTAACAGTGAATTTATGATCTTTCTCAATTGGCTGAAAGTTTTTTTTTCAGCGAAGTACAAAACATTGACATGCTGTGCGATAGAATTTTATTTGAAAACGGATTGCTAAATTACATCATCCACTCTGTATGTACGCACATCTTTGGTAGCACAGTTCATTCTTCCATCCATATAAACGTCATGAAGCTGGAAAGGTTGCAAAGAAGATTCATGAGGAAATTACCAGGGTTAGAAGGTTTGAGTGATAAGAACTGATACATTTTCTTTACTGGAGCGCAAGAGGTTGCAGAGCGACCTTAGAGAGATACATAAAACCCCAAGGGCATAGACCAGGCTGATAGGTACAGTCTTTTTACATGAGTAGGGGAGTCGAAAATGAGAGGGCATAGATTTGAGGTGAAGATGGGGAGAAAACAGAGAGGCAATTTTTTTCCACCAAGTGTGGTGGATATATGGAATGAGCTGCCAGTGGACTCTGTTGAGGATGGTGAGATGATAACATTTAAAAGTCATTTGGATAGGTGCATGGATAAGGACCAAGCTGGAGAAAGTCAGCAGGTAAAACAATGTACTTTATATTGCAAAGATAAAGATACTCAACCAATGTTTCGGGCTGGTACCCTTCATCAAGGAATGAATAAAATGTAGGCAGGTATGAGAAAATGTTGGGAAATGCCTGAACCAAGTGCAATATAAAGTACACTGTTTGACTGCTGGGTTTCTCCAGCAATGTATTTTTACTTCAATCACAGTGTCGGCAGACTTTCCTGCTTTACATAGGGATAAGGAAGGTTTAGAGGGATGTAGGCCTAACACAAAGAAATGGAATGATAAATAACATGGTTGGCTTAAACGAGATGAGCCAAGGGGCCTGTTTCCATTTGGTACAACTCTCTGAATCCATGCAGGTTGCTGCTCAGTGCAGCAATGGTGGTGATTGACATCATCAGCTATATTCTCACAAGTACATGTTCTTAAAAATGGACGTGGGACTCAAATGCAGGGAGAATTCCAAGTGAAGTTAGAAACAGAATCAGGTACAGGCTAGCTATGGCAGGGCTTGCAGCCCACTACATCCTCCAAGGTGAAGCCTAACATCATAAATGGTTGTGATGCTTCACTCCCCAATGGGATGATCACCTTTTATGCTCACTTTGTAAAGGAGAATACAACTGTATGAATGAGAATCCCTGCAGAAGCTGGTGACCCTACAATATCTGTCCCAGAGGCCAATGTCAGAACATCTTTCAAGAGGGTAAACCCATGAAAAATGTCAGGCCCTGATGACATATCTGGCATGGTACTGAAAATCTGTGCTAATCAACTAGCTGGAGTCTTCATGGACATTTTTGATCTCTCGTTGCAACAGTTGAAGGTTCCCACCTGCTTCAAAGGGCCATCAATCATACTTCTGCCACTGCAGCTCAGCTTCCAACACCATCGACCCATCAGTACTGGTCAGCAAGCTTCAAAACCTAGGCCTCTGCACCTCCTTTGACTTCCTTATCAGAAAAGTACCGCCAGTGCAGATTGGTAACAGGGTCTCCTCCTCACTGACAATCAACACAGGCATACCATATAGATGCTTGTGTAGCCCACTACTCTACTCTCTTGACACCAGGGGTAGACAGACTTTCTTAACAAAGGACCACATACGATAAACTTCAAGGCATGAAAAAAATATTGCGCATTTTATTCTTACATGCACATTTTGTTACAAAATGTAAATATTAAGAAATACATATATGTAATAATATTTATTCATGTATGTAGTTTTTAAACTGCTAATTTGTATTAGTTTCAGTCATCAAAATGTACACAACATACAATATGTACTTTTGTAATAGTCAAATTTTGTGGACCAATTTTTAGGGTAAAATTTAGGGTCGACTATCACATTCATGCAGATTTTGACCATGATTAGTGCCTGACTCTTGAGGCGTTGGGAGCTTCGGTGGGCAGGCGGCCAGGGCAGCCAGAGTTCCAGCAGATGTCGAGAGCTCTGGTGGGCAGCCAGAGTATCGGGATCTCTGGCGGGCGAGAGAGTTGGGAGCTCTGGTGGGTTGGTTGACCTGGATCACACTTACACTCCACTAATTCCACTACCCGCAACACAGCCACATGCACCATTATCACACGATCGCAAGCCACGCCAACTAACAGTGCACAGCCAACATATTCATATTAAAGAGCCACTTGTGGCTCATGAGTCAGGGTTTGGCCAACCCTGCTCCACACCTATGACTATGTGGCTAACCACAATTCAAATACCATCTACAAATTTGCCAATGACACCACAGATGTACAGGAGGAAATAGATCAGATACTTGAGTGATTTCAAAACAACAAACTTGCACTCATGTTAACAAAACTAAAGAACTGATTGTGGACTTCAAGAAGGGGAAAATTAGGAGAACATGAACCTCCTAATCCCTCACTTAAGGATCGGCAGTGGAGAGGATAAAGAACTTCAAATTCATGGGTGTCAACATCTCTGAAGATCTATCCTACAGCCAGGATTTCAATGCAATCACCAAGAAACTCATGAATATTGAGCATGATTGTTAAGTTGCTCATCGTAATCTTCTGCATACCTTTGATGGACAAATGAGCTTTAATGATTTGGAACCCAAGTTAATTCCTGCCTTCTGACCTTCATGTTGAAACTAAACCAGGAGAGGAACAAAACTCACAAATGAATAGTGCAACAATTTAAGTTCCATCAGCATCTCGCGTTAGAGATAACCAGATGCTCTTGGACATCTCAATCAGTCCCTTCAGTTTTTAACCACAAATGCACTGTGTGCACATGAATGTAACCACCCACCTCCCTTGTCCACCCCTCATATACCCAAGCCTAGCTGCTCAGTAATAAGCTAACATTGGAGAAGATTTACATTTGGGTGGAATGATATCATGGACAGAAAAAAACCCTGTTTTCTGGAATTCAAGCAATCAACAGCTCAAGCAATTTGCAAAAGAAAATTGGAGAAAATAGGTAAAATATACAAAAATTTAAAATTAGCAAACCTTGCCATTAGTTCACCAACTACACAACACAATCTCAAACACTGGGAAGATTCACTTATCTGGCATTTACCAATCCCCATGTGTTGTGAGTGAGGGAACAGATTTGATGGGTCTCAGAAGCAAGGGACTCTGAACACAGTCTGACAGTAAATAAATTTATTTACAGTAAATGGGCTTGGGACGATTGCAACAGGGATAAGGCATGGACGTACACACACAAAAATGAACTTGCGTACACAGTGCTGCAATCAAGGAAAAGAAGCAATATGATACCTGCCATCCCTCAACTCAGTGCAGGCATGGCTCTATGCTACTTGTGACACTAACTAAGATGCTCCCAAACCTTTAGTAGTGCATACCTTACCAAACAATTTCTTCCATGCCATTCCATGGAGTGAAGCAGGGTTGTCCTTCGGCGATGACCAAAGGAGATAAAGGCAAGAGCCTTTATGGTACTGAATAGCTTGGGAGACAGGCATACTTTTATCACAAAGGGATGGAAAGCTGAAGAAGATTATCTGACAGGATCATAAATCTTCAGAGTCACGACAGAGAGGGAAGAAGTTTGGCTCAAGATTGATGGATTTCAGGAGTCACACATTATGGAAAGAGGCAGGAAAATGGATTTGAAGTCAGGATGAGTCATTTTTGTACAATGACAAAACAGGGTTGAGGGGCCATATGATATATTCCTGCTTTTATTATGTCATTATATTCTTTTGAAATTTACTGGAATTAATGATCAGCATGGCCTTATGATCGAGTGCCAGAAATCCATTTCATGGGTACTTAAAGATTATACATGCCAAAAAAAATGGCATAACTTTCAATCTTAAAGTCACTGCTCTCATATGACCTCCCAATATCTACATCTTTTTATTTCTTTCCATTAAAATCTTCAAAATCCATCCCCTATTAAAGACCCAAAACTCTTCACAATCTTCAGAGACACAGAGATTTAAGAGATAAAAGGAGATTAGTCAGACTAAATCCTCGCTGGGCAAAAAAAAATCATCTTGATATTCCCATATCTTCGCCCACAGCCTTGTAGCTTGAAGAACTTCAATCACCCTGAGACTTTTAGATTTCTGTCGACACCACTTTTTTTTGGACATTAAAACACCAAACAATACCATTTGTTGGGTTAAAAGATCTTATCACACTTCTGCAAGTTAACCTGCTTAATCATAGGTTTACCAGGGAATAGATCTAGCCTTTTCATTCAAACATGGCCCCTCTTCCTAAAAGAGCTGCAACCTAATCAGTCTCTTGTGTTTTCCAAATTTCTCTGGCTATATTCTCGTGAATCTCCTCTACATCCTCTCTAGTATCGTCATGTCACCATGGTGGTGTGAAGACTGGAGATGTATGCCACACTCCAGCTGTGATTTAACTATTTCATACAGTTCCAGTAGGGTCTCCCTGCTCTTACATTCTATGTCTCAGCCATTTGGAGCCCAAATCCCACATGAAAGGTGTTCTTTGGTTTTACTTACATTTTTAAAGCATTTTTTAAGCGAGTCATAACAATATTTCATGGTATCAATGATCGCTGGATATTCCATGATGAGGTTTATGGGTATAATGTACAGATGTACCTAAATTATTACTCACTGCAGCCAAACAAGTATTTGAAAAGAAAAAAAATAATTGAATTACATTAAAAGAGACAAAAAATATTCACAGTTGTCCTTGTGCAAAAAAATGTGACTTGTAGAGGAGCAAGTTGTTCCTCTAGGATTAGTGCACCAATGGGAAGTGCAAGAGTCTGACAGTTGGGAAGAAACTATTCTTGAACCAAGAAGTGCTGGTTTTCAGCTTCTCTACCTTCTACCTGAAGGTAGCAGTGAGAAGAGGTTCTGACCAGGGTGTCCGGGGCCTTTTATGATGTTGGTCGTCTTCTTGAGGCAATGCCTAACATGGACTTCTCCAATGACTGAGAGGTTAAGGCCCGTGATTATTTGCTTCCTTCTGCATTTCTGCATTTCCAAAACCAGACCGGGATGCAGCCAGTCAGCATATGTTCCACAATACGCCTGTCGATGTTTAATCAAGTATATGATGACATGCCAAATCTTTCCAGATTCCTTAGAATAGGGGTTTTCAAACTTTTTCTTTCCACCTACTTACCACTTTAAGCAAGTTCTCCAATACCAGGAACTTGTAGGTATTAACCATCTCCACTGCTGTTCCAAATTTATACATGGCCCTTCATTAAAATCCCTAATAGGTCCCTTGGTCATGTTGACACAGAACAAGCTGGTTGTTTTGTTAACCCCACCACATTGCTCGAAATAAAAATCTAGAGGCACTGGAAATTGGAGAGGATCGAGTCTGGATGAAAATTAAATTGCTGGAAGGAGTCAGGGGTTGGGGGCGGGGGGGAGGTGGGGAAGGCATGGTTGCAATTTCAGATCAAAAACCAGCGTCAGGAATTCAATACTTCAGAGCTGTGACATCACAACTGTGCCTGTTAAACGAGTTTCATTGTGATGCCTTTCCTCTTTCCACAATATTGGTGCGAGATCTATTAAATGGAAGTAAGAGAGCATGGGTCTTAACTATTGGCAGCAGGAATGGCCAATCATTTATGGTATTCAGTTTTGAGGTCCCGTTAATTGACATGTAATAATACACAAAATGAAATATCCATGACAGGCTTCAACTTTTCTCTGTCATAAAGGCAAACAAAGAGTCATTGTAAGCATTGCCCACTGCCCCAAACAATCATCAGATCAAAAAGTTCATTCAGAGACATTGAGTGTCCGTGTATTTGCCTCCAGCAGTCCCTCAGCCTCTGCAACGGCACAGACTCTGGTTCAATCCATGGGCAATGCGAGTTCCAGATCCAAACCTCAAATAGAATCAGGAAGGTTTCAGCGCCCGAGGCCATTGGGGTGGCCTTCTTGAATCCCAGTTTTGATACATGGTTCCCATGAGCCAGTCATCAACAGCCTGCAGCGGCCCATCGACCAGAAGCCGCCAGTGGTCCACAGTCTGTGTGGGTCCTTCTGCCGCTGAGCTCCTCGCTGGTCTGCTATCAGGGTCACCTTCACTGTAAGGTCACCTCAATAGAATCAGGAAGGTTTCAGCGCCCGAGGCCATTGGGGTGGCCTTCTTGAATCCCAGTTTTGATACATGGTTCCCATGAGCCAGTCATCAACAGCCTGCAGCGGCCCATTGACCAGAAGCCGCCAGTGGTCCACAGTCTGTGTGGGTCCTTCTGCCGCTGAGCTCCTCGCTGGTCTGCTACCAGGGTCACCTTCACTGTAAGGTCACCTCAATAGAATCAGAAAGGTTTCAGCGCCCGAGGCCATTGGGGTGGCCTTCTTGAATCCCAGTTTTGATACATGGTTCCCATGAGCCAGTCATCAACAGCCTGCAGGGGCCCATCGACCAGAAGCAGCCAGTGGTCCACAGTCTGTGTGGGTCCTTCTGCCGCTGAGCCCCTCGCTGGTCCGCTACCGTGGTCACCTTCACTGTAAGGTCACCTCCCTTCTCAATTAAAGTGTTCTCATCAGTTGACATTTTAGCTACTGGAAGAGTTATAGACTTGAATTCTGCCGCATTTCTCATAGCTTCTGGATCCGTTACAACCAATTAAGCAACTTTGAAAGGTGTTCATTGTTGAAATGTGGTAAACTAATTGATGAATGATAGTTTTGTGTGTTCAAACATCGACACAATAAAATGCATTTGCTTAACTATAATGATTATGAGATGTGCCTTACATTTCCACAGGCAGCATGCAATAATTACATTTAAATTGTGGAAGAATGAAACTTTAAGAGGCTGTGTTATTTATCATTTCTCTGAGAATGACATCTGAACTCATAATTGAAAATGACTGCGTTGGACTCTCCAGGGATGATGGATTCTCTTATCCATTGTCAATTAAATCTGTTACACACACAGTTATCAGTCAGAAATAATTAATTTCATCAGATGTGGGTGCGTATTAAAGAGACCACACGCCAGCAGTGATCTGAAACCACAGCTGTGTTTCAATGCTGAAGGCAAAAACAAGTTTTTCTTGATGACTGCTTTAGAGGATCGAATTCCAGCAGCATTTTTATTTGCAGTTCACCCTTCAATTGCTAATAAACAAATTCATTGTCGGAGTCACTAACCTGAAACTCTTTGTTAATTCCATGCAATTCCTTTAATTGGTGCAGTTAGCACCAGTGTTTTTTTTTAAATGGACAAAATATCCTGTACCAACGATAACTATACACAAATAGTTTTGTTGTTATTGTGCAAGGAATGAATCCAGTTTAATGCTTGACCTAATTGATAGCAGAGTCAGAGGGCACAGAGACAGGCTTTTTGGACTAGAATGTTCACATCAACCAACTACCTCATTTACAACCATGAGGTCCAATAGCCACCTCTTGATTTGATCGCTTGTCCAGCTAGCTAGTAAAAGTTATGAGAGTGCCTGCCTTCTCAGGCATTGCATGCCAGATTGCAACTAGCATCTGAGTGAAAGAACAATTCTCAGATCCTCCCTGACTCTTCTACTGTTCACCATAAGCCTCTCCCCTCATGTTTTAGATGTCACTTTCATGCGGAAAGGTTTCTCACTATCCGCCCGAGCTGCAATTGCTGGGATCTGAAATGAAAAGAGGAAAAGAGGAAAGCCAGTCATTCCGTAAAGTTGCAAAATACCAAGATGGAAGAGAAGATGTTGTTCCTCATGTTTGCTTCATTGTGCTTTGTGAGGACAGGCTACAGGCAGACAGAATGGGTGAGGGGATTGAGAATTAAAGTGGCATTGAACAAAAAGCTTCCAATCAGTGCTGCAGGGCGAAAACAGATGCTCCACAAAATGGCCACCTGACCAGCATTTGGTTTCTCCAGTGTACAGGAGGCTACATTGTGAACACTAAATGCACTGCAGTAGAATGGAAGAGGCGCAAGTGTGGTAAACCACTGCATATAATTGTCTGTTCAGGAACACCCATTGGCTGACTGTACCTGTGGCCTCTCCCACAAACTCCTGGATAAAGGTGAATGTTTCACAGCCCCCTCCTCAGCGCAGGATAGTCGAGCATTATGATTGTTTGTTCTTCATTGAATAAAAACCTATTGATTTCTCAACAACAGTCTTTTGTGTAATTGATGGTGCATCAGCAAGCAAGTTGCTGCTTCACGTGGAATGATTGGGTCGCTGGAAAGAAAGGCATCACATCTCCTCTGATTGGAAGGAACAGAGATCACGGCATCAGAACAGTCGAGAGAGACAATCTGGCAGATGAGATCAAAGCCAGCCCATTACCGTGTGGCCCCTGGAGAAAAAGTAGGGACTAACTGACCCGTTGACATGAGATGTAAAAATGAAAAGTGCACAGAAATGCGTTATCAAAACAGCCAACATTTTTTCCTCAAAAGAGGTTTGTTCTTTCTAATCGGAGTTGTGATTCGTACATCAGCATTAAATAAATAAATAAATAAATTCCTTTATTATTCCTCCCACCCTTCAAATCGTATTGGGGGTTATAGTTCAATTGGGTATAGTGGAGTGGCACGGACTCATGAGCCAAAAGGGCCTATTACTGTGCTGTCTGTCTTTCTTTTTCAATATTTTATTTTAATTTTTGTAAGAAAAATCCCACAGTGCATTAAATTAATAAAAGATTATACATATAAAAGCATGCACGTGGTATATCCACCCTCCCTCCCCACCACCCCCAACACCCCAAAGAAAAAAAAAGAATCATCAATAAATATATTAATTCTTATTTGCTGCCATGGACCAAGACCATCTAGGATAGGCTAGATTTTTAAGGCTACTTGTTATAAATATGCACTCCATATTTTCAAAAAGGAATGATGTTTATCACATAAATCATGTTTTTTTTTTCAAGAGGGATACACCCCCAAATCTGTATCATGTAATGGCTACACATTTTCTCACAACAGCCAACGCCAGTCATAAAAAAAGGTCTAAATTTAAAAACTTGCCTTCATTTACTGGGGCATAGACTATAACAGCAGAGAATTGATGAAGCAAGGGCAGCCCTAAACTTTTTAGCTGTTTACCTGGAAGGCAGATTCTACTTTTAGTTTGGCTCCTGTTGTAGTTTAATGATCTTGATAAAGAAATTCTGGAAAATAATTGTACAAGAGGAAAATATATATCAGCTTGTGCACTTGCCAAAATAGAAGATTACGTCATGTACAAACATGACATCAATTCAATTTATCAAAAATGTGTGCAAAATTCACTCTATGACTCTACGATAAATGAGAATTGGAATTTATTATCACCTAATAACCACATTTTAATTATTTTTAAGCCCTTCCAGATCATGAGCCCATGCCACCCAAATACACCAATTAACATGGACCCCATGTTTTATTTTGAAGGTGAGGGGGAGGAAACTGGAGCCCCCAGAGAAAACCCACACAGGTCACAGGGAGAACATACAAACTCCTAAGAGACAGTGCCAGATTTGAACCCGGGTCACCAGCATTGAAATGGTGCCACATGAATTGTGCCGCCCTCCACTAATGTACAGGATTGATTAAAATCTGGATATATTATGACCAAGGATATGCATAAGAGAAAGTGGTGGAATATCTTGTGGTGATTAGATCGATAATCCTCTGGATTATGAGAGAAACAGAGATCCGTAAACTACGTAAAATTCAATGCCTCAAAGGCATAACTTGATGGAGTTATTGAGAGATGCAGACAGTACTTCAGCCTACATCTTAATTAATGAGCTAAATGAAAACCTTGAAGAAATAATGTTTTATCCTAGGGATGTCCAAGGAGTCCAGATCCTGAGCATGCAGAAGAGATTTGGTTTAATTTGACATTATGTTCAGAAGATATTGTGGATCATGGGTCCTGCTTCTGTGCTATATATGCCTCACAGGGGGAAAGGTAACAGCAAATCTTACAGGAAAGCATAATTGTTGGAAAAGGTAAGTGGGATTACTTCCACTAAAGTTAGACCAGGAGTTTAGAAGCTCAAATAAAGAGAGCAGGACTTATTTTTGGTAGTTTATAGCTTTGCTTGGACAAAACAGAGTTTTGTCTCTGAAGGAAAGTGGGAATTAATCAAAATTTTTTTTTCGACATGGACTGATTTGGAATTGACAGCCTGATCTAATCAGTTAACTTCATAAAAATTGCACAATCATTAACATTTTTTCAGCAAAAGTCAACATAATAAGTGGGATGTAACCCATTTTCAACTTCGGAATCATTTATTAATCTGTTTCCTGCCATTCTCTGTTAGAATTGAATACTGTTTATACGGAACCAGTTACATGATTTGGAAGACAGAACTAGAACGTGTCGGAACTAATCAAATTACTTGGAAGATTGGCTCAAAAACATCAGTTTCTCATAATTACACACGAGAATATAGAAAAATAAGTTGAGGTGTTGGAGTATAACTAACGACAATTACATATGTGTTCGTGTTTCTTGCGAAGAAATTGATAGCGAACATTTAGACTGGGAATAAAGAAGTGGGATATTATCATTTTTCTCTGACAGAGTTGTCACTGAATCTTCACAGCATGGTGTGAAGTCGTGCTAACAAAATAAGCCGCTGAAGTTTTTTTTTAAAAGAACTATCTCCCTTCTTGTCTGATACAACTTGTATTTTTTTTCAACACTGTGAGTCCAAATTTTTAGATGAGGCCAATATTTCTCCATTTAAATTTATTCACCCTTCATTGAAAGATTCTTGTCATTACTGCTCATTTGGGATTAAAATGGAAAGTGAAACCTTTATTTTTAAGAAAGTTGTACTTCAAAGCATATTTAGTTTAAAACACAGTAATGAAGATGTGTCTTAGACTTTTATGCTCACAAATGCAAATACTTATTTCAAAACAGCTCAAAATGTAACCATTGAGACAAAAAGAATTGTGTCCAATCGAAGTGGCAGTAAAACCCCCGGATTCAAGGAACCAGCAAAAAAAAAGGAAAATAAATAAAGACACAAATTAAAATAAATAAATAGAATTATAAAAGAATTATAAATTACTGATGAAACAAACCTTTGGGTGAAGATGGGAGCAAATATTCAGCCAGTGGAGTGCCTTGGTCATGCTTTGTTCATAACAGCTGTTTAATTAGCATTGTATTTAATTAAAATGGCATCACCCGGAACGACAAGCTGGTTGATGCAGCTCACCATTGAGGTGACGCTTTTAAGGTATCTCCTTATCCCTGCCTAGTAGGGGTCTTTATCAGTATATTATCTGTAAACTTGGGGGAAGGGGGGTTTTAAACATCATCTTTCAGTTGGCTCAGTGTTGGGGGAGGAACCTGCAGTTGCAGTAATGGGGGAGGACAAAAAATAAAGTAAAATTCTTTAAGGTTTATATATTCATGCAAGTGAAGTTTGTTCAGTGCAGGTACAGTATAGTATTTGTCTTTTTTAATTGATACCCTTAATCCGGGTGTATTAGGCATTGTAAGCATGAGTCTCAAGCAACAATAAAATTCGCTTATCTGGCATCTACCAATCCTCAAAGAGCCAGACACCAGGGGTTTTATTTTACACTGATTTTAGTATCTCTTACATCACCTTAAACCTTGAAATTCACACACGTCGCTTTTTGAGCACTGAAACTTAATTATGAAAATTATTACTGGCATGTAAGAGAGTGGAATATCTAACAGTTATGTCATTATTCAATCCAAAGGAAGGCTGTGAAGGAGAAACTGGCCATGGATCACGAGGATTCTCTAAGACTGGAGGCAACGGGGAGAAAAGGTTTCATGAAGATTTGAAATCAGTGCCTGCCTAAGGCACCATGGCTTGATGTTTGATGATGGAGTCAGAATCCAGAGAAGAATAAGGTCTTGATTAGTTGCCATTCAAGATTGGAGTAAGTTAAGTAAGCAATAACAGTAATGCCCTTCTCAGCCTGATGAGGCTGGAGATCAGCCTTTAGTGCTAAGAGTTAAGAACAGGGTAGGTTAGAGTGGGGAAAGTAGAGGAAGACAACACCGCACCAATAATGAAGAAATCTTGCATGAGAGGGGGAGGTCCCATTGGGGCAAAATCTCTAAAGATGTGAAAGAGGGGTCCTATGGACTTCAGACTATGAAAATGAGCAGTGCTGAAGAAGATCTCAGGATCATATCAAATGACGTTCAGAGAGACAGGAGCCCAGCTTTTGCCCCGGATGGTCATTTCAAGTAACAGCAATCTAGAGACTTGATCATACGATCTCGAGTTTGAAATTCTCTTAAGTACAAAATGTATGGGTTTATAGTCTAATTGCAGCACAGATCTCCATGACCAGAAATGGCTTCTACATTGTTATGAATAAATTAAAAACAAATTATACACGATCCAATAATCTTAAATTCTGAAGATAATTAAGGAAAGGACCCCATAAATTTATAAAATTAAGATTAATAACATTAGTATAGCATCTAATTCCCCCCCCCCCCCACCGAGTCAACCATGCCATCACATCAGATAACCATTGAGTATGTGTAGGAGGGGCAGCATCCTTCCATCTCATAAGTATAGCTCTTCTGGCAATAAGAGAAAAGGATTGTAGCCCAGAAAATTTAAATCATCTGACTTACTTATCCCTAATAGGGAAAGAAAAGGATTAGGAGCCAAATTAATATTAAGAACATAAGACAAGGTACAGAAGATTCTTTCCCAATAATTGAAAAGTGAGGAACATGACGAAACACATGAAATAATGTACCTTCTTCAATCTTACATCTACCACATTTTGACAAGAAATTAGAATAAAATTTAGCCAATTTAAATTTGGAAAAGTCAGCTTGATGTACTACTTTAAATTGCAATAATGAATGTTGGGCACATAAAGAAGATGAATTAATGAATTTCAAGAGAGAATCTTATGTAGCATCAGAACATTCTTATTGAAAATTTTGTTCTCATCATTTCTTAGTCTTGACAAGGGAATTACAATGAGACACCAATAATAACTCAGAACTGATATCAACCTTTTAGTAATTGGTTTAAGATAATAAATCTTCTCTATTTATCTTTAATTCCAAATCTTGAGGGAGTTTTAATACCAAGGAATTTAAAAAACATATTAACTGTAAATATCTTAAAAAATTATGTTTAGTTATTTTAAATTTAGAAGTTAATAATTTTAAAGAGGCCACAATTTGGTCAATAAAAGAATCTAGGAGAGATTGGATACCAAACTCTGATCATTGACAAAAACCAAAATCTTGCATAATAAGGTTACAAAATAATCAGTTAAAAGAATTCATTAATAAAATTCAATGGCATTCAAAATATTTTCTAAATAGAAACTAAATCCTCAGCATATGTTTAACAACAAAATTATCAGTTAATTTAGAAGCAGAAAAGGGTAATGGAGCTCTAACTATCATAATAAGGGAACATTTCTTGGTAGAATCAATTTCCAAATTAATCCAACTAGCAACATCCTATCTATTTTTATGATGAATCCAAAAATTGGACAAACTTCACTTACATCAATATACAAATCTTAAAGCATTTTACTTTATTTTCCATCACATCCTTCGAATACATTTAATCTTTGTTGCATGTGCAGGTTTCCACCCCCCTCCCCCACCCACCCACCCACCTTCACTGAGCTGGCAAAAAGGCAAATATTAACATTATAGATAATTAACCTCACCCAAGTTTACAGGTAACACCTCTGACTGGGGAAAATCTTACTGAGCAATGATTAGGAGACACTTTAAGAGAGTTGCCCCAACAGCGAGCAGCATTACCATCTTTTCACCCTGGGCAACGCCATTGCTGTTTCATACAACTTTATTCAAACAACTTCTACTATCAAAGCTCAACCAAGGCACCCTGCTAGCTGAATATTTGCTCCCATCTTCACCAAAGGACTATGTGTTATGTGACAGATTATGTTGTGTTTGTATTTAATATTGATACGTTTTTTGGAGATAAATTGGGGCAGGTTTTTCCAAATAGATCTCATTTAAAATACTGGAGCTCTGCTCAAGCCAGACAGGACAGCTCCTGTGGGCCTTCGCAAGATCATTAGAGAATGTCCAAGAGACTTCACTAATGGACTGTTGTTTTGAAAAGCAACAGATGAAAGAGATTGGAGGTGTAGTTCAGAGCCGCAGGCTGTTTGGGAGTGCAGCTTGCTGTTCTAAAAGGGTCATGTGGTTTTTGCAAGCAGAGAGAGTCAAACAGGCTTTTTCTCAGAGAGAGTGAGCAAAAGCGAGAGAATTCAGATCTGCAGTATGACAGTGATTCATGCAAGAAGAGAGGACTGGTAGCCTAATGTTTCACTTGAAATAAGAAAACCAAAAGGAACTCTGTGGCAACCTGAAAGAAAGAGGTTATCATCTGGAAAACCCTGATGGGGAAAGTTTCTTAGGCAAGACACTGATGTGACTGATTAAAATGGATCAGTTTGTGTCGAGGAACAACAAATCTCTTTGAAAACAAACAAGAACCTTCCTGAGCGGTAACCATTCACCTTTCAAGCACCAAAGCCTGGTGAACTTTATACATGTTAAATTCTGGGCACAGTATAAGAATTGCCTGGAACCAGTGAACTTGGAGGAAGGAGAAGTGAGATTGGACTGTGAACCAAACAACTTTTCTGAACTTATATACACATTACATACATGTGTGCTTAGAATTTGAAAGGGGCTAAGTTAATAGTGATAAGTTTTTATGTTTAAAGGTAATTAAAAGCAACTTTTGTTTAAGTAATCATATGTCTTGGTGACTATCTATTGCTGCTGGGTTTTGGGGTCCTCTGGACTCATACCAGGTACTTCAGAGATCATTTACAATTTTAAACTTGCATATTTTTAAACTATTTGTATTATTTTATTCTTATTTATTTTTATTTTAATTTTTAAAAATTTTCCTTGATGTTTTGCCAGCTGCTTGAGGCTTCCAGCTGGTCACAGGATACAAGAGCAGAAGTAGGCCAATCGTCCATTTAATCATGAGCTAATCCTCATCACTCAGCCCCAGTTGCCGATCTTCTCCCTATAACCCTTGATGCCCTGACTCCAAATACCTGTCAATTTCTGCTATAAATACACCCACCGACCTCACTTCCATTGCTGCCTGTGGCAAAAAGTTCTACAGACTCGTGCAGCATGCTGAGTACTCTTCTCCATGGCTGTGAATCCTGGGTCACATACAGAAAGCAAGAACACTGCCTTCACACATTCCATTTCCGCTGCCTCAGATCCATTCTGGGCTACTCATGGTGCGACAGAGTCACAAACGTCCAAGTCCCAAAGAAGACTGGAAGTACGGACCTCTACTCAATCATCCACACTCGCCCCCTGCGGTGGGCTGGCCGCATTGTCCGTATGGAGGACGGCTGATTGCCCAAAGATGTCCTCTACCGTGGGGTACCGGATGCTCTTCGCCCTGTTGGCCGCCCAGATCTTCCTTACAAAGACATAATCAAGCGCAATCTCCAGTCATTCCATATCAACTATACTGACTGGGAGGACCTCACAAGAAGAAAAAAAAATCACACTGCATGGCATTCTGCGATTCGCAGTGGCACATCACAATGTGCCAACAAATACAAAAATTTCTGTGAGGGCAGAAGAGCTACAAGGCCCCGTATTCATCTGCGCTCGCAAAGGACGGGCCACGATGATAACGATCCTGAAATTGTAGCCACTTTCTCGAGCCTCACCTACTACGGAAAACAACTTTGTCACATCTACTCTGTCCAGACCTTTCAGCATTCAAAATGTTTCTATAAGATCCCCCCTCATTCTTCTGTACTCCATCAAGTACAGTCCAAGAGCAAACAAAGACTTCCCTAATGTTAATCCTTTCATTCCTGGTATTATTCTAGAAAATCTTATCTGAATCCTCTCCAATGCTAGCACATCCTTTCTCAAATAAGACCCCAAAACTGTACCCAATACTTCAAGTGAGGTCTCACCAGTGCCCTATAGAGTCTCAACATTATATCCCTATTCTTCTATGCTACTCCTCTAGAAATGAATGCCATCATTTCATTCGCTTTCTTCACTGGCAACTCAATCAAGTGGTTAGCCTTTAGGAAATCTTGCATGAGGACTCCGGGGGGGGGGGGGGGGCACAGTTGAACACTTAAACTCACTCAGCAGGGGGGGAGGTTTGCTAGTGGATGCCAGTACCTACTTACCTGATAAACATTAACGTCCTCCGTCCCTCCAATGTAGCAGCCAAAAGCACTGCTTTTATTGTGTGGGGAGTCATTAGCGTGCATCAAGCTAGACATGAGTGACGCTTGACGCACGCTAGTGATGGGACCAGGGGAGGGTCTGGCGGTGAGTGATGGCTGTAAGCCCGCGAATACCGCCCCCACCCCCACTTTGCACATTGTATTTCATCTGTCACCTCATTGCCCATTCTCCTAATCTATCCAAGGCTGTCTGCAGCTTTTTCATGTCCTCAGCACCACTAAATCTACCACCTATTTTGGGGTAATCCATAAATTTAGTCACAAAGCTGTTTACTCCATTGCCCAAATCATTTATAAACGTAAAAGAAGTGGCCCCAACACAGGCCCCTGTTTCTTTTGGCTTGGCTTCGTGGACGAAGATTTATGGAGGGGGTAAATGTCCACGTCAGCTGCAGGCTCGTTTGTGGCTGACAAGTCCGATGCGGGACAGGCAGACACGGTTGCAGCGGTTGCAGGGGAAAATTTGTTGGTTGGGGTTGGGTGTTGGGTTTTTCCTCCTTTGTCTTTGGTCAGTGAGGTGGGCTCTGCGGTCTTCTTCAAAGGAGGTTGCTGCCCGCTGAACTGTGAGGCGCCAAGATGCATGGTTTGAGGCGATATCAGCCCACTGGCGGTGGTCAATGTGGCAGGCACCAAGAGATTTCTTTAGGCAGTCCTTGTACCTCTCCTTTGGTGCACCTCTGTCACAGTGGCAAGTGGAGAGCTTGCCATATAGCATGATCTTGGGAAGGCGATGGTCCTCCATTCTGGAGACGTGACCTACCCAGCGCAGTTGGATCTTCAGCAGCGTAGATTCGATGCTGTCGGCCTCTGCCATCTCGAGTACTTCGATGTTAGGGATGAAGTCGCTCCAATGAATGTTGAGGATGGAGCGGAGACAACGCTGGTGGAAGCGTTCTAGGAGCCGTAGGTGATGCCGGTAGAGGACCCATGATTCGGAGCCGAACAGGAGCATGGGTATGACAACGGCTCTGTATACGCTAATCTTTGTGAGGTTTTTCAGTTGGTTTTTTTTCCAGACTCTTTTGTGTAGTCTTCCAAAGGCGCTATTTGCCTTGGCGAGTCTGTTGTCTATCTCGTTGTCGATCCTTGCATCCAATGAAATGGTGCAGCCGAGATAGGTAAACTGGTTGACCGTTTTGAGTTTTATGTGCCCGATGGAGATGTGGGGGGCTGGTAGTCATGGTGGGGAGCTGGCTGATGGAGGACCTCAGTTTTCTTCAGGCTGACTTCAAGGCCAAACATTTTGGCAGTTTCCGCAAAACAGGACGTCAAGCGTTGAAGAGCTGGCTCTGAATGGGCAAATAAAGAAGCATCGTCTGCAAAGAGTAGTTCACGGACAAGTTTCTCTTGTGTCTTGGTGTGAGCTTGCAGGCGCCTCAGATTGAAGAGACTGCCATCCGTGCGGTACCGGATGTAAACAGCGTCTTCATTGTTGAGGTCTTTCATGGCTTGGTTCAGCATCATGCTGAAGAAGATTGCAAAGAGGGTTGGTGCGAGAACGCAGCCTTGCTTCACGCCATTGTTAATGGAGAAGGGTTCAGAGAGCTCATTGCTGTATCTGACCCGACCTTGTTGGTTTTCGTGCAGTTGGATAACCATGTTGAGGAACTTTGGGGGGCATCTGATGCGCTCTAGTATTTGCCAAAGCCCTTTCCTGCTCACGGTGTCGAAGGCTTTGGTGAGGTCAGCAAAGGTGATGTAGAGTCCTTTGTTTTGTTCTCTGCAACCATTTATTGCCTATTAACCAATGCTTTACCCATGTTTTACCAATGCTTTATCCTTCCTGTTCTCATCTTGTTAAACACCCTCATATGTGGCACCCTGATGAAGGCCTTTTGAAAGTTCAAGTACACAACCTCCACTGCTTCACCCCTGAAGCACAGTATAGGCTCGTCAGGTACAATTTTCCTTTAAGGAAATCATGTGGACTTGGACTTATCTTGTGATGTTCCTCTAGGTACTTCATAATCTCATCTTTTGACAATTGGATTCTAACATCTTTTCAACCACTGACATCAGACCAATAGGTTTATAGTTTTATTTCTGCTGCTTCTTTCCTTTCTTAAACCTCAGAGTGACATTCACGATTCTCCAGTCCTCAGGAACCAGGCCAGAATCCATCGATTCCTGGAAGATCATTAGCAAAGCCTCCACAATCTCTGGAGCAGGCTCCTTCAGAACTCTAGGGTGAATTCCATCTGGTCCAGGAGACTTATCTACCCTTTAGACCATTTAGCTTCCCAAGTATTTTCTCTAGCTGCTTGAATTCCAGATACAGTACCAGGGTTTTTTTTTACCGTAATTGTATGTGTGGCTTCCAAATCTCTGGAGCAGGCTCCTTCAGAACTCTAGGGTGAATTCCATCTGGTCCAGGAGACTTATCTACCCTTTAGACCATTTAGCTTCCCAAGTATTTTCTCTAGCTGCTTGAATTCCAGATACAGTACCAGGGTTTTTTTTTTACCATAATTGTATGTGTTGCTTCCAAATCTGTGTTACCTTCAGTAACCCCATCACTTGCTATGCAGAAATAACAGTGCTTCTGTAAGCTTGTGCCAATTGCTTCAGTTTTCTGAAATTTAAAATTTAAATGGTGTCAGATTCCACAACTCTTTGGATTGTATCTTAGAACCGCACCATAGACTGGCTCCCACAAGAGTAAATATAGACTGCATTATGAAATTGCTCAACAACATCGATTAGATCCTATGAGTAATGTGGCTATTGGAAATTAATTATGTGCTTAACCTCCAGAACTGGCCTATTGTACGAAATATTGCAACTTTAATGGCCAACTTGCTAATTATTTCATTGCAGCAGATAATGGAGAGCAGAGCACATCATTACCATAAAATTATTCTGTCTCTCCAAATGAAATAAAGTAGATTTTTTTTAAAAAATCGGATTTAGTCTGACAAAGTGATTTAATACCTTGGCATATTTCAGACAACAAGCATAGAAACCACAATTAACAGTGTCATAAAATAACATGGTTACATCCTATTTTCAAAGCTTTGCCTTTCTTTCATAATTCATACAGTTAAAAATACTGAGTGTCATATTCAAGCTGCATAAATGTAAAACAAATCGTACCACGTCCTTGTAATGGTCACACAAATCATTTACACCAATGAAGATGGTGACTAATTTCCAATCCTGGGTGAAGTTGATGCCCTAAGTTTTAGTAAAATACAACTTAATTTTTTTTTGCAATTTTTTTTTCTGTACTGTGATCAAAAACAATCAAGTTCTGATGTTAGGCAATCATGCCTTTTACCTCTTCTTCACTGGATGCCAACAGGCTGATATAATGGTTTATTGGCAGATTTCTAAATTATAATTTTTCACTTTCGGAATAACCAATGACAGTCACTTTATACTCTGCAAGCAATACACAAAAGTGTTGGAGAAACTCAGTAGGTCACGCAGATTCCATATAGCCTTCACTTTCTATGGGCGCTGTGTAACCTGCTGAGTTTCTCCAGCACATCATGTGTTGCACTTGACCTCAGCATTTGCAGATCTGCATGCTCTTTCTTTGTTACTTTTGCAATGGCAGTAAAACCAAGAAGATGACTGTGGACTTCAGGAGGAAGCAATGGAAACATGACCCAGTCCTCATCAAGGGCTCAGTAATGGAGAGGGTCAACATCTCAGAGGATCTGTCCTGGAGCCTCCATGTTGACGCAATCACAAAGAAGGCTTGCCCGTGGCTATACTTTCGGAGGTGTCTGAAGAGGTTCGATATTGCACCGAAGACTCTTGTAAACTTCTACAGGTGTACCGTGGAGAGCAGCCTGGTTGGTTGCATCACTGCCTGGTATGGAGGCGCCAACTCTTAGCCCAAGAATAAACTCCAGAGGATTGTTAACTCTGCCTGCGACATCACAGGCACCAGACTCCATTCAGGACATCTACATGAGGTGGTGTCTTAAAAAAAAAGTAGCCTCTATCTTCAAAGACCCACCACAACCAAGGCTATGCCTTTTTCACTCTGCTACCATCAGGGAAAAGGTATAGGAGCCTAAAGATGAGAGCTCAGCGGCACAAGGATAGCTTCTTCCCCGCTGCCATCAGATTCCTGAATAATCAATGAAACCAAGATACAGCCTTACATTTTTGTACAGTTATTTTTTTTTAAATCTAGTGATATGTCAAAAGATGGTTATAACATGAATGTTTGCCCTATGACACTGCCACAAAACACCAAATTTAATGACTTGCTCATGACAATAAATCCTGATTCAGAATAATCTTGATTGTAAAATCTCAGTCCTCTTGTAAATTTTAGTATAAATTTTACATTTATCAATTGGCCTTAACCATTTGCTTATTTCATGAAATTTATGTACATGAAATTGCGATTATGGGATATCTTACACTTGAATTTCATTTTAAAAATCCAAATCCAAAAGCTGAATTTAAGTTTTCCATTTCAACAACAAACACAGGACATTGCTGACTGCTTTGCTCATTTCCAGGAGATCACAAACTTCGAAAATGCTTCCAAGAATAAACATGAATTTGTTCAACACAAAAACTGGCCCCAAGGCAGATCTTTTTTTTTTGGTCATGAATCCCATTTGCCTACATTAGGATTATATTCTTCTATTTCTTGCCTATTTAAGTATCTGCTAGATGCCTTTTCAATGCAGTAATTGCATTTGAATCCAACACCTCCCTTCATCCCAGAGGTCAACCATTCTCTGCATTAAAAAAAAATGAACCGTCTGATCCTTCCTCTCACCTTAAACCAGTTTTTCTTTAAAAATCCTGCAATAGGTAAACGGTTTTGACCATTTACTACATCTTAACTTCCTATATATTTTTTTTTCTCTCAGTTTACAGCACAACCTCCTTTGCTCCATAAGATCACAAGATCAGTTAATCAAAGCTGGATTTTGATGCCCACAAGGGCTCAAGCCCAAAACATTGGTTATGTGTCCTTATCTTTGCTCTACAAAATGTACTGTTTAACCTGCTGAGTTTCTCCAGTATTCTGGTTATTATTTTTCTGTAAAACAACACCTTGGGATCTTTTACATTCATCTGAGGGACAGGCATGCCTCAAGTTTGATACTTCACCCAGCAATTTCTCCGTACTATGCTAATTAAAGGTCTGTGCTCAAGTCTACAGAATGGGACCAAACCCTCAGCCTTCGCAATCTTCCGACTCAAAGACAACTGTGCTTCCAGAGAGATCAGCAAAGTTCACATTGTTTGGAGATTGTTCCAAATGACATCTGCAACCCTTCCCAGTCTGCACTGTTTTTGATGAGTCTGGGTCTGCCCCCTCCCAATTCCACCCTTTGCAACATGACCCTCAAACATCATTACTTTATTCTTTGGACTTTTCCTTTATCCTCTAGCATAGTTTTCACTTTAATCTGTATCCTTAAAAATCAGTCCCATCACCTCCTTTATCTGTTCATCCAATTGTTAACCACCAACAAATCAAACATTGTGTAATATTGAGTTTTTTTTTCCTGAATAATAGAAGCTGCCATAGAAGTACTAACTTGTATAGTTTCTTCCATATTCCCAATTCGTCCCTAACTACTTTCAATATCTGTTGATATGCACACAGGTTATCTGCAAGCTCAAAGGAATGGACGATGGTTTCAACAGTGAATGGGTGAGGCAGCTACAAAACCAGCTGAGATTCTCGAGACCAGCCGCCGTGAACATAGTTCCCATTTTTCTGTTACTTATGGTGAGTTAACTCCAGTCACTGCAAAGTTGAATCCCACCCGCTTTAGTGTTAGCGCCATAAGGTAGATGGTTTTCCATTTTGAGCAACCAGTGATATCGGGACTGAACAGTTTTAAGATAACCAACAAAAAAAAAACATGTCACATAAAGCAAAGATAAAAATAAAATATTGCAAATGGTCTCTGGTTAGTGGCGTGAAACACCTTTACATATAAATAAAAGGACATTGTACACTCTCAATTAATTTCATTGCACTGATGTTAATATAATGTACTTTGGAACCAGAAATAAATTTGGTGTTGCACAATAAAAGAAATTGGGAGGAGTATTTAAACAAGGCTCCAATATCAAATATATTAATTAGCACTTTGAGTACAACATCACTAAGTCTATTTCTAAGTACATCTTGTTCTCTTATCACTATATTTTCTTTCCATTCCTGTTGTCTCATTTGGCTTTGACCCAGGGATCTGATTAAGCATCTTAAAAGCTTTTTTCAAGTTGCAAAGTTTTTCCTTCGAACGTACTTGGAATAATAATGACAGTACTGAACAGCCACCAATACAAAAGAGAAAATCAAAAAGTTTGATCAATGTTTTTGCATCTACAATGAAGAAAACCCCAACTTGATGTGCTTAACATTGTGTCCCATTTTCTTTGCACTTTCTCCAACTCAATACCACCCACCAATCATTTCTTCCCCACACCCCTCCTTTCTGCATTTCACAGGAGCCACTCACTTTACAAGTCCTTGCCCCCTTCCCACCACTTTCTGGCTCACAGCACCTTTCCCTGTGGCTGGAGGAATCACCAACTCATTTGTCTCTTCTCTTGCTACTATCCAGGCAACCAACTACAATGAGGTCTCCTCTATATTGTAGAAATCAAGTGCAGGTTGGTCTGTAGGCTTCCAATTGCTTGGCATTTTAATTCACCATCCCAGTCATACTTCAACCTCTCTGTTTATGGCCATCGACACCGTTTCAATGTGGCCCAACGTGAACTCGAAGAACAATATCTCATTTGTTTTCTGTTCATATTGCAGCCTGTGGGCCTCAATATTGAATCATCAGTTAACTGGCACTTTCTTTCTGTCAGTGCGATTGCCATTTCTCGTCCTATTTTAAAATCTTTAATTAGTATATTTGGGTCTGTTCAGCATGTTCTATGACACAGCGTCGTTCAGACATTTGCAACACATTGCACACAGAAATGACCTTAACTCTGCAATGAATAGAGTTCGTTAACTCACCCTATTACAGACATTGCAGCCCACAAAAAAAAACACTGGAAAACTCAGCAGATCATGCAGTTTCTCCAGCACTTTATGACTTGCTGAGCTTCTCCAGCACCTTTTATTGTGTGTATGGCACTAAGCCCCACCATCTTGCATACCTATTAAAGATATTCCTTTGCTCCCCTTATTTGGCTACATTGAACAACTTGCTTTCTCAGTTCTGACAAAGGGTCTTTGAACTGAGCTATTGTCTCTTCCCACAGTCGCTGCTTGACTGACAGCTCTCCTAACATTTCTATTTTTGCTTCACTTTATATTTAATGATTTTTACAAATTTTAACGATATAGCACAATAGAAGACCTTTCCAGCACATGGAACCTGTGCTGCGTAATTATACTCAATGAATCTACCAACCCCATACATTGGCAGGCGGGAGGCAATAGGAAATCCCACGCAGGTCACAGGGACAACGTACAAACTCTTTATAGACAGCGGTGGATTTGAATCCGAGTCGCTTAGCAGTGAAATAGTGTTGCACTAATCGCTGCGCTAACCAAGTCACCCAATTTCTCCCTGATCACCTCAGTTTAATACACCTCCAAGAGATGCATCTGTGTTCCAATGGCAACTGTAACACATCTGCAGCATCTGCACCAATTGCAGTCAGAGAGAAAAGAAAATAAGGTTATTTGTTGTTTTATATGCAAATTTATAGTCAATACTGCATTCTTCCACATGGTAACCATGAGTTCGCAATAATAAGTCTTACAAAATCAGCCTAAAACAGAAGAGGCAGAATAATGATGGAAAATGCTATTCGTGAAATAGAAAGCTCTTCATCAGACCGAAGACCACAGATGTGGCTGTATCCCATAATTAAGGTGACTCACTGTCATGGTGAGAACAGGCTCAGAGTGCTCAAGAAGAAATAAGAACCATAGATAGATAGTAAAGAGTGAAGCATGATGGGAGGTTTGTCCTTTGCCTGGAACCCATTCAGACAGGGAGAATATAGAGACCAAACCACCATGACTTTCTGTAATGCTAATTATAAGGCAGATTGGAGAGCGGTCCAGCAAAGAGTTTATTTGTTGGCCTCAGAGAGACGCATCGTAAAATCCCACTGTTTACAAGAGGCAAGAGTTTGGACAAAGGTTGGGGGAAGGAGAGCCTTGCGAATTTTAACGATATAGCACAATAGAAGACCTTTCCAGCACATGGAACCTGTGCTGCGTAATTACCAACCCCATACATTGGCCAATGAAGCTTTCTTAAATGCTGCAAAAATTTATAAATGAAATAAGTAACTGAACAAAATTAGTAAAGATAAAGGGTGGTACAGTTAGCACAATGTTATTACAGTGCCAACGTTTGGGTTTGAATCTGGTGCTCTCTTTAAGGAGCTTGTACATTCTCCGTGTCCACGTGTGTTTCCTCTGGGTGCTCCAGTTTCCTCCCCCCCCCCCCTTAAAATGCACAGGGCTTGTTGGTTAATTGGTATACTTGGGCAGCATGGACTCCTGGTCCAGAAAAGCTGCATTTCTAAATTAAAATTAAATTATATTAAAATTAAAAGTTTGTTTTGTGTTCAGATCAAGGGTCAAATTATAATAAAAATTATTTTAAAAAGATAATTTACTTTTCTCATTCTCAATTTTGAGAACTCCTATTCCAATCCTCTGTCAGTTCAATCTGTCATAGAGAAACACATGTCAGTAGAGAAGTTCAGGGGTGAGACTGGAGTGGGGTTGGGACAAGACTTTCCATGTACCTGGCAAAAAGGCAAGATTTGTAGAAAATGGGAGGAGTCAAAAAAGTTGTCATGGGGAAGAATTGTTGAGCTGACAATGGCCAGGAAGACTCCATGTGTCAGCCATCCATGGGGAGTCTAGCCATGGAGCATAGTGGTGTTCAGATGTGGTATTGCTTAGGACATTCCACAATTAAGGTGAATCACCACATGTTCATGGCTTACTTATGTAGGAGTAACTGAGCACCTGGGTGCTAAGCTAGCCTGATTCAGCCCACTAAATAAATCAGAGAGAAAGTTGAGTTACAATTTCTTCAAGTGTTTAACATTTCCATCTTTTTAGTCAGTGCCTCAGGGATCAAGGACACCTTGCTTAGAATTTAAATCTGTTGGTTCTGACATAACTGATGAAGTCAGTGTAAAAACTGCAGTCTCTACTTAGATGAGTCAGGCAATGAATGATGGCACAGAGAGGTGGATGGTTTTATGAGGTAATGTTTTCCTTTTACCATTTTTGTTGGGTGTCAGAGGACTCCCATTACATGGACTAGAAGTATTGCTCCACTTTGAGAAGTCTTAGGCCCGGGATTCCCAAACATCACAGAGGATGTTGCATTTTATTGGCTGATTTTCATCTAAATGACTGATAATTTATTTCCAGGA
Organism: Narcine bancroftii; assembly: GCF_036971445.1. Lineage (NCBI taxonomy): Eukaryota > Metazoa > Chordata > Chondrichthyes > Torpediniformes > Narcinidae > Narcine > Narcine bancroftii. Next base: position 27,871,835 of record NC_091470.1, read on the forward strand.
TAGTGTATGCAATAGGATGTCCATTTTGGGCATCTGATGTTGATCTTACAAATATTATGGCTTTTTCAGTGTAGAGGAGTGAATGTAACTGGGAACTTTGTTCCACATTGGTTCGCTTATCCTAAATGTGAATGGCCTCAGCTCATTGCATCATCTTTTTCAATGATAATATTGTACAGGTTTTCAATAAAGTTAAACTATTTTCTTTTTTAAACAATGACATATCTTGGTATAATACCCAGTATAGTTTTCCTCCTCGATGTTGCTTTTTCACAACAACACATCAGTCCGTTTGGTGACAATGGGATCAAAGTGCTTCAAAATGACACAGTCAGGGGAGTCATGTGATGGAGTAGTGGCCAGTCGGGAAAACCAGCCCTCTCCAGGAAAATAGAAAAAAAGTCAGGAAAAAGCAAAGCATAACAGAAATAAAGTACAAGAAATAGAAGATAAAGATACAGAGAAGAGAAAGAAGATGGCTTCCAATAAGGAGAAAGTAAGAATAGCTGGAAAAAAAGTAGAAAAGTCACCGGAGAAGAAGGAAGAAGGCCTTACCTGCAGGAAGGAACAGGACGCTGTGGTGACGAGGAGCTCCCAACCCTCGAGGTCAGTACCTGCCCTGCAGAGTCGAGACCCACCAGCTGGTGCACTACAAAAATGGCTCTCAACACAAGTGCGCAATCAGAGGAGAAAGAGGACACCGGCGGGAGGGGGGTTCAGCAGAGGAGCGGGCTATCACAGACTGAGCAGCTGAGAGACGCCCGACACCAGGGCTCTCAGCTGGAGGATAAGGAAGACAGCAGAAGAGGGTGCGATGAAACAGACGTGGAAGACGGACGGAGGAAAGATCGACAAAAAGACCAATGCCAAGAAGCACATCAGACGAGCAGCCCAAAAGGGAAGGAACAGCAACAAGAGGCCCAGCAAGAAGAGGCCTGACAAAGAGATCCAAGCAGCTCATCAGGAGAAGATACAAACACAGAAGAAAAGGAAGAAGAAGACCAAGATCTTCATAGAGAAATAGAAGGTAAAACTGATGGTCAAAGAGAAATAAAAGGTAAAAGTGATGAACAGTATATAGGTAAAGTCTTTTTTGAAGAACAAATGAGATCACTAAAAGAATGGTTGTCATTAGAGATTAATGTAATTAAAAGGAAAATGAAAAGAACAGAAGATAAAATGCAAAGTTTAGAAGTGGTAATGACAGAAATAGGGAAAAGAGTAGAGAATGTGGAAGAGCGGGAAACGGCTGTAGAAATGGAAGCAAATGACTTAAGAGAAAAATTGGAAGAAAGTGACAAAATAATTAAAGAGACACAAGAGTTGTTATCTCAGAAAATTGATATGTTGGAAAATTATAGTAGGCGAAACAACATAAAAATAGTGGGCCTGAAGGAGGGTGAGGAAGGCACAAAAATGAAGGAATTTTTAACAGGATGGATCCCAAAGGTCCTAGGAATGACAGAAATGAAGGAAGAAATGGAAATAGAAAGGGCTCACAGAGCATTAGCTCTGAAACCACAGAGACATCAAAAACCAAGATCCATCTTAGTAAAATTTTTGAGATAGACGACAAGAGAAAATATACTGGAATGGGCAAGGAATAAAATCAGAGAAGATAATAAACCATTGGAATACAAGGGTAAAAAAAAATTTTTACCCAGACATAAGTTTTGAACTCTTAAAGAGGAGGAAGGAATTTAATACAGCAAAATCAACTTTATGGAAAAAAGGTTACAAATTCATAATAAGACATCCAGCCGTGCTTAAAATATTTATACCCGGGGAGCAAAACAGACTGTTCTCGGATCCAGAGAAAGCGCAAGAATTTGCAGAACGTTTGCAGGACAGGAGAAGAGATGAAGAGATGTAACAAGAATGAAGAATGGTGATAAAGTATACATAAAGATGTAAAAACAATGTATATGTAAAGAACTAAAGAGAAGGGAAGGAAGGGAGTAAGGGGGTAAAAAAAAAAGGAGAGAGCTTTGTGAAATTAATTAAGAAAAGTGTTTTCTGGAGAGGGCTGGGTGGAGGAGGAATAACCATCACTGCAAAATCAGTTGACGCTGCGAACAAGATCGCAACCCAAATGAAAAGGGGAGTCGTGGTTGCCCGGCAAGGGGTATGCAGCAACTCAGAAATGGGGGGAGCTTTGGGGCTAAGGTATTAGTGGATATGGGAACTGCGGGGGTACTTTGTCTTAAATGTGTTGTCGTATATTAAATGTAATAAGAGAAAACTAAGAGATGAAAATGGGGAAAAGGGGGATGGAGGTGGCGAAGAGGTGGAAAAGAGATGTATGCAAGAACGTTTTGGGACAACTTGAAAAATGGAAGAGAGCATGAGTATACAGCAATGGTACATGGAAATGTACATATAAATAACATATAATTTAAAAAATAAAGTCACATTATTTGAACAAATTTGGGAACCGTACATGGAACATAACAGAGAGGGCTTGGCTGCGACTTCCATCCCCCAAAATGAGAATGAAAATGATAAGACAAAATGACTGGATTCAGTGTGTAATGAATAGATGACGCATTTTTCTTGTTTGTTTTCCTTTCTGTGAAAATATTGTTTTATGGTTTTATTGTATTGTATATGTTGAATATTTATGGGTATTGGAGGGGGGTGGGTAGAGGGAAGGGAGGGAAGGGTGGGAAAGGGGAGAAAAGACCACTGTGTAAATTTAATGAGATACATTTGTATATATTTTGGTTGATATGGTTCATAGTGTGAAAAATAAAAAAATATAAAAAAAATGACACAGTCAATACACATTAAAAATGCAATTAACGTTAACATTGACAGTTCTCTCTGCAAGTGCCAATTAACCTTCAACACAAACTAGTTCATGATAGAGGAGCACTTTTGGAAAGAAACTTCAGTACCATCGTCTTGCAGCAGAATTTTCAAAATGCAAAATGATTCAAAAACATGCTGCAAACGCTCAGTACATCAGGCAGCGTCATTGGACAGAGGGTGGAAAATCTCAGGAATCCCCTACCCAGGAGGATTGTGAAGCCTCGATCAATAGGGGTAGTTTTTAAAAAAGTGGATTTTTTGACAGATGAGGGAATCGAGTTCAATGGGGAACTGGCACAGAAGAAGTGATGGCTCCTTGGGAAGATCAACCACAATCACGTCGAACGGCAGGGAAGGTTTGAGGAACTGATAGCCCTGCCCCCTTTTTCTTAGATACTAAATAGAGTTATCATTTTCAGGTTGATGACATGTGTTACTTAAACAGCATCTGCTGATCCTCTAACATTGTGGTGGTACACCATCAGCCTACTGCAGGGGGCAACCTCTGTGCCTGTAGGAGTGTCAGGGGACAGGACAACACCTGCCGGCTGCCAATCAGTCGGCCTGAATGGATCAAGCCCCACCCGGTCACGTGTCAATCACCCTCCGGTATATAAGCCTGCGCCGGCCTCTCGAGGCTTCACACTGAGTTGCTGCAGTCACAGCCAGCCTGGCTCTGTGGAGGTTTTTGTGGATTAAAGCCTGTTATTCAGTCTTTACCTTGTGTGTATCTGATTCTGTCTAACAGTGCTCCACAAACATGTGAGAGAATGAGAGCAAAAGACATTTGGGAACAGCAGCACATCTGCATAAAGATACCTAATGTGGAAATTTTAAATTCAAACATATAGCATGGTAACAGGTCCTTTTGGCCCACGCCACCGAATTACACTCAATTGATCTACAAGTCCCAGTAGATTTTGAACTGTCGAATGAAACTGGAGCCCCTGAGGGAAAAAAAAACCCATGCAGATACAGGGAGAACTTACAAACTCCTTACAGGCAGCACAGGATTTGAACCCCAGTCCCAATTGCAGGAGCTGCAACGGCATGGCGTTAGCCCTGTCACCTTATACGCCACATCGCTGCTGCATAAGTTCCTGGAACTGCACAAAAAGAGAATAAGTTTCATCACCTGCATTGCCATGGTTGAAAAAGTCAACTCACTGCCATTAAGGCATACTGTGATCAATTTTAAAAAAAATACTGGCCTTGTTAGCAATGCCAATACCCAACAAAGGAATAAAAAATCCTCCCCTTCACTGATAGAAATACACAGCGGATCTGGTCCTATCATTTACTGAGCTGAGAGTTTCCTTGCGGTGCTTTGTTTTGAGGGCAAGAACAAGCTGCTCCAGGTAAACTGAAAGTTCCTCATCACTGCAATGTGCTACCTTTAAACAACAGCTATCATACATCAACCAATTCTCCCTTTTACTCTTTATATTAAAGTTAGATGCAGCTATGCTTTAAATTCTTGACAGACAGTGAACCACGTGAATCCTATACCCAATAGCTTTTGCACACGGGTTGGTGTGATCTTTGCATAAATTTGATACCGTCATCAAAAGCACAAATCAGTCAAATGACAGTGTCCCTATCTCATGACCGTGCTGTAACTTGTTTCGTTGTCTTGTCACATGCTGGTAAATATCCTCAATCTTCCAGGTGTCCTCTTTGATTTTAAAGGCCTCGTTTATAATCATTAAAACCACTTTGCCCCACAGGTTGTACAGATGTTCCAAGAACACATGAGGCAATTAGGTCTGTCTGTCCTGTCTCACTGCTTCTCAACAGTTATTTCTCTCGCCCTCCCCCTCCCTCCCCATTACACATTAGCAACTGTTCAACTGTTCCATGCATTGTAACTTACTGTCGGAGTCTCCCAGCGGCGATGCGACTATTTTAATATCTGCTTGCTTTAAAGTGTGAACTGAAATGAGAATGGGGAGAAAAAAAATGTCCGTATGGGATAGCAAATACAATTTTTAAAAAATAGATACAATTAATTTCTATTTAGAAATAAACTTTTATTCCAAAGTGCCACACCTGATTTGCACAAATTCATCGTTAGTTTAGTATTCCTTCTACCCAGCATTGTATTTCAAAACCCAATCGGTTAGAGCTCAGTGGGTGGACCAGCATCAGTGGGAGAAAAGGGATTGTCAGAAAGTTTAGGCCAGAAACCTTTGCAAAGAGCCTTGAAGAAGGATTCCAGTCCAAATCGGTGACAATTCTTTTACACCCGCTCCTTAAAGCCATAAGATATAGAAGTAGGCCATTCAGCCCATCAAGCCTGCTTCACCATTCCATCATGTGCTGATCCATTCCCCCACTCAGCCATATTCCTTTGTCTTTTCCCCGTAACATTTGATACTCTGGCTATTCAGATACCTCACAATCTCTGCCTTAAATACACGCAAAGACCTGGGCAAATTCCAAAGGTTCGCTCATGCTGCCTGACCCATTAAGTTCCTCCATCTGACCATTTTATGCTGCAGATTCCACCCTGCTCAGTCTCTTATGTGTCCTCATTGAATCATTTAATCTTGAAGCACAATGTTTCACTTCAAAACTTCTTCTTCTTCTTCTTTGGCTTGGCTTCGCGGACGAGGACTTATGGAGGGGGTAAATGTCCACGTCAGCTGCAGGCTCGTTTGTGGCTGACAAGTCCGATGCGGGACAGGCAGACACGGTTGCAGCGGTTGCAGGGGAAAATTGGTGGGTTGGGGTTGGGTGTTGGGTTTTTCCTCCTTTGCCTTTTGTCAGTGAGGTGGGCTCTGCGGTCTTCTTCAAAGGAGGTTGCTGCCCGCCAAACTGTGAGGCGCCAAGATGCATGGTTTGAGGTGATATCAGCCCACTGGCGGTGGTCAATGTGGCAGGCACCAAGAGATTTCTTTAGGCAGTCCTTGTACCTTTTCTTTGGTGCACCTCTGTCACAGTGGCCAGTGGAGAGCTTGCCATATAACACGATCTTGGGTACATAAGTTTATTCTGCTTTTCAACATCATAGTCTTTTCTTCCTCAGGAGTTTGTGGAGATTTGGCATGACATTGGAAACCCCAGCAAATTTCTACAGATGGGTGGTGGAAAGTGTGGTGACCGGCTGCACCACGGTCTGAATATAGGGGCACCAATACCTCTGAGCATAATGCCCTGCAAAAGGTAATGGACACAGCCCAGGACATCACAGGCAAAACCCTCCCCACTATCGAGAACATCCACAGGGAACACTGCAGTCGGAGAGCAACCATAATCATCAAGGATCCACATCACCCAACATTTGCTCTGTTCTCGCTGCTACTATCAGGCAAGAGATTTGGGTGCTATAAGACTCACACCACCAGGTCCAGGAAAAGTTGCAACCTCTCTACCATCAAACTCCTCAATTTAAGGACTCTTGCTCTTGTCTGATTTTGTTTTCTCTCTGCATTGCAGTTTCTTAACTTGTTTACGTTGAGTACACTTTTTTTTCCCCCATTACCAAGTCATAATTCTGCAGGAAAAAAAAATGTCAGGGTTGGATGTAATGACATGTTTGTACTCTGACAACAAATCTGAATCTGAGATTTTATTTCGGCTTGAGAAATTCTGTATTATTTTGCTACTAAATAAATGCCTTGTTGGCTTTGCAATGACAAAAATGTGAAAAGCAAGAGTCATTTGAAGGCAAATTTAATTTGTGACATTTCCAATTTAAATAGAAACATAGAAACATAGAAGATAGGAGCAGGAGCAGGTCATTCGACCCTTCGAGCCTGCTCCGCCATTCAACGAGATCATGGCTGATCTTAAAGTTCAGTACCCCATCCCCGCCTTCTCTCCGTAACCTTTAATACCATTATACTGAAGAAATAGATCTAATTCCCTCTTAAATATGTTTAATGAACCTGCCTCCACTGCCCTCTGTGGCAATGACTTTACCCTCTGGGTCAAGAAATTCCTCCTCATCTTGGTCCTAAATGGCCTATTATCCTCAAACCATGGCCCCGGGTTCTGGATTTTCCCATCATTGGAAACATCCCATCTGCATCCACTCTGTCCAGTCCTGCCAGAATTTTATATGTCTCTATGAGATCCCCTCTCAATCTTCTAAACTCCAGCGAGTACAATCCCAATCTGCGCAATCTTTCCTCATAAGTCATTCCTGCCATTCCAGGTATCAGCCTGGTGAATTGCCTCTGCACTCCCTCCATTGCAAGAACATCCTTCTTTAGATAAGGTGACCAAAACTGCACACAATACTCCAGGTGTGGTCTCACCAAGGCCCTGTACAGCTGCAGTAAGGTATCCTTGTTCCTATACTCTAACCCTCTTGATATGAAGGCCAACATACTATTTGCCTTTTTAACCGCCTGCTAACCTGCATGCTCGCCTTCAGAGATTGGTGTACAACTACCCCTAGCTCTCTCTGCACTTCCCCATCTCTCAATCTATTGCTATTCAAATAGTAATCTGCCCTCCGGTTTGTATTACCAAAGTGGATAACCTCACATTTATCCACATTGTAGTGCATTTGCCATGTATCTGCCCAGTTCCTCAATTTATCCAAATCACACTGGAGCTTCCTGACCCCCTCTTCCATGCACACAACCCCTCCTAGCTTAGTGTCATCTGCAAATTTGGAGATATTACATCCAATCCCCTCATCCAGATCATTAATGTAAATTGTGAACAGCTGGGGTCCCAGTACAGATCCCTGTGGCACCCCACTGGTCACCGCCTGCCACTCAGAAAACGAGCCATTTATCCCAACTCTCTGTCTTCTACCTGCCAGCCAGTTCTCAATCCACATCAATACTTTGCCCCCAATCCCATGAGCCTTGACTTTGGAAGCCAGTCGTTTATGTGGGACCTTATCGAAGGCCTTTTGGAAGTCCAGGTACACCACATCCACTGGCTCTCCCCCATCTATTTTACCTGTCACCATCTCAAAGAATTCCAATAGATTTGTCAAGCACGATTTACCTTTTGTAAATCCATGTTGACTCCGTCCGATCCCTTCTCTGCTAGTCATATGCTCCGCTATTACATCCTTAATAATGGATTCCATCATTTTGCCCACTACTGATGTAAGGCTCACCGGCCTATAATTCCCCGCTTTTTCTCTAGCCCCCTTTTTAAATAGTGGGGTAACATTAGCTACCCTCCAATCCATGGGTACTGATCCTGAGTCTATCGAGTTCTGGAAAATAATTCTTAAAGCATCTGCTATCTGAATGGCCACTTCCTTGAGTACCCTAGGATGTAGATTATCAGGCCCTTGGGATTTATCTGCCTTCAATCCCATCAATTTCCCCAAGACCATGTCCTTAGAGATACTGGATTCATAAGAATACAAGAACCAGGAGCAGGTAGAGATTACATATCTCCTTGTGCCCAGGGACGGTGCTAGGAATTGTGGGGCCCTATTAGAAAATTGATAGCGGGGCCTCTACTCTACAAAAGTCAAAATTGATGTTTTATATTTTGTGTAGTATGCCAGTCTTAGCCAAAAAGCATTAAATGCTTGATATACTAAATATTGAAAGACAATATGGAAAGTTTTAACTTTTTAATACAAGACAATTACGGACAAACTGTTTATGCAGGTCTTTTAGAAACTGATTTTTATGGCTTTTTTTATTTGCGAAATCTTTCAAAATAATTTCAAAGTCAATGGTTTTAGTAAGGTCATTTTCTATAGATAGCATCGCCAAATTGTTTAGTCTCTCTTGTGAAATTGTTGACCATAAGTATATTTTAATCAGTTTTAGTTTGAAAAACTTCTTTCGCCCGATGCGACTGTTATGGCCATTGTTAAGTAAATCCTCAAAGCAATAAAAACATTAGGAAATGCTGTGAATCGATTGTTTACTACCAGGTATTCAAACAGAGCTTGAGGCTTAATGACACTGAAGGGAAGAAAAGTTTTCAGATCTTCAAGTCCTTCGGCCAACAGATAACCATCCACGTCTTTAGTGGTTTCAGTAACTACCCCTCCATCAGTGCTCTGTTTTAGTATGGTGTCAGTTAAAGCTGCTTCAAGGTCTGCTGCATGTTTCCTTACTTACGCCTTTTGTGATCTTTGAAAGTTATTTAAAATTCCAAATAATTTTACATGGCTTTTGAGCTGCTTAAATCTAGACCCTAAAGATTGGATAGCTTTGTCTAGGACTAAGCTGAAGCACTGAACTCTGTATGCTTCTTTTGGATCATCTAAAGCTTGATCTTTTGCCTCACATGAAAACATTCTCTTCCTTCTACGTAGTTTTTTTTCTTGAAATTGTCTAAACTTCAATGGTACTTCAACAGCTTCAGCCAATTCATTGGCGCCTATTAGAACATCATTAAAACCGCCCTCTCTTTAAATTCTTAGTCATGATAATAGTTTTTCAAATGACTCCATGCCTTCATCAATGTCCTTTGTTTCACCTTGTAGTTCCTTGCTTACACAGTTAACTTTAAAAACTACTTCATGCCAAAATATCAAAGAAAGTAAACATTTGTAGTCTTTTATCAACTTCTGCTTTTACCTTGGGCTCACCTGTTATCTCTGATATTTCCACAAGTGCATCATATACTTCTCCAACCTGATAACGAATAGCTTTAACACTATCAATCCAACACTCCCACCTTGTGTCACTCAAGGGTTTCACTGATAACCCGGGTACACGTTGGTTAAAAACTGCCCACCTCTTTGTTGATGTAGAGAACAATATGTAGATCCTTTGCAATATCCCAAAAAATGTTATAGCATCTGGACAACACTTGGCTACATCTCCGAGTAAAAGGTTATAATTGTGACATGCACAGGGTACAAAGAAAGCTCTTGAGTTATCCTTCAAGTCGTGCTTGTACTCCAGATGTGTGATCTTTCATGTTGCTACCGTTGTCATAGCCTTGGCCTTTCACTTCTAAATTTAATTCCTTCAGTGTGTTCAATAATGTTTTATGTAAATCTTCTCCTGTGCTACTTTCAACCCACAAAAACTTTATGAAATGTTCATAAACACCTGAAGGAGCCAAGTTACCATCAGACACATACCTGATCGTTAGAGACATTTAATCTTGGTGACTCATATCAGGTGTGCAGTCGAAAATGATGGCGTAGTACTTAGCTGCTTTTACGCGTTTCAGTATCTCATTCAAAAAAACTGTAGCCATAATGTCTAGTAGTTCATTCTGAGTATCTTTTCCTAAATAGTGATTATGAATTTCGTCGGTTTTGATTTTTTGCGAATGTTCTTCAAGAACAGGGTCAAACTTTCCAAACAGCTTGACAAGACCTAAAAAGTTTCCATTGTGTACATCTTTGTCTGGCAACGGTATAGTTCCAGTATGAGAAATCCTGTGGCTGAGAAAATCAATTGCAGCTGTACCAAATTGGCATTTTGCAGGATTGACTGAAAGGCCAAAATCCTGTAATCTAGCAAACAGGAGATCAAGGTGTCGTTTATGCGATTCCTCATTGGGGCTTGCTATAAGGATGTCATCCAAATATACGAAGGTTCCTTTTAAGTCCCTAGTGACAACTTCCATCAATCTGGGCTGCGTTCTTCAGTCCAACTGCATTCTGATAAATTCAAAGAGACCAAAGTGGGGGTCATAATAGCCATTTTTGGAACATCCTCAGGGTGAACTGGAATCTGATAGTATCCCTTTATGAAATCTACTTTGGAAAATATAGTAGCATTAGCTAACCGTTCTGAGAAATCCTGAATATGAGGGATTGGATAGCAGTCAGGGATGGTTATATCGTTCAACTGCCTGTAGTCCCCACATGGTCGCCAACCACCGCAGCTTTTAGGCACCATGTGAAGGGGTGAAGCCCATGGACCTTTGGACCTGCATACCACCCCTAATTCCTCCATTACTGGAAATTCTGCTCTTGGAATTGTAAGCTTGTCTTTTGGAAGTCTACCAGCCCTAGCATAAACAGGTGGACCAGTTGTATCAATATAATTATATACACCATCCCAAAAATTAGTCATCAAGACATATGCATTCTGCTGAATCGCCTGAACTCTTACCAGTTTGGAAAGAACGATGCATTCTTTTAAGGGAAAAACTTTGGAAGTTAGCCATGTTTATCAGACGGAATTTATGTATATCAACCAGGAGACCATGCTCTCTCAAAAAATCTGTGCCTAAAAGGGGAAAACCTACTGAGACCACCATGCATTTCCAGTACAATATCACTGAACCCATATGTATCGTGACCTTCCTCATTCCGGAAGTAGGAATCGTGGTACCATTAACTGCTGAATGTGGTGGAGTACGTGCACCTTGTGCCAACTCTAACTGTGTCGGGGGAACAATACTGAACTCAGCCCCCGTATCTATCAAGTAATCCACCCCCAAAGTCACGTCATGTAAATAAAGTAGACCTTGTTCTGTGCCAACTGGCGAGGCCACTAACTGCGGTTGGCAGGTCCATTTCCCTGACGTGGTGGACCTGGGTAATCGCAAGGACTCTTACATCTATAGGCAGAGTGACCCCATCGATGATGATAAAAACAGTATCCAGAACTTTTGTTTCCTTGATCAGGACGTGGTCGCTGTAATGCTGCACATGTCAGTGGTCTTGGCGTTTTGGGAGGGAGCCTCGGACAACTCAGCCGCACAGATGGGATGCCCATGCATTCTGTTAGCCTGTGGAAGGCCATAAGGTCGGTCGGCTTCTCTTGCTACCAAATGCGGCTCTGAAAAACTCATGTGGGCCACTCCCACAGCCACATGCTCTGGTAATTTCGATTAAAAACAGTGCCTCGAAAAGAAAGTAATCTGTATGGCCTGCGACTTGTGATACCAGCTCTTACATCAACTGGGATGCACTATGGTCCCCCAGTTCTTGCATATTCAAAATCCTTTAAGCCCGTTCATGACGAGAAAGCTCAAATGTTTCCAGCAAAATAATTCCGGAATTTAGTGTACTTCTGGTCCACTGGCAGGTTATTGATGAATGAACTCACCTTTGCTGTGGTCACAGTGTCTAATGCACTCACAACATGCCAATATCTCGTGTCCTTAGATGTAACGTTTCGAAGCACAAATTGTGCTTCGGCCAGCTGCAGCCAGCTACGTGGCTGATCTGACCAGAATGGAGGCAGGTGAACTGCTACAGCATTAATCACCACTGTTGCTGCGGTCAGCGAGGCTGTGTCAACCTCCACCTTCAAAGTCGTCGGTTGCTTGTCCATGTCAGACATGTGGGACTCAGTGTAGCTGAGGCCCGTCGGGGTCACCAAAATATGTAGTGGCCTATCTGATGGCACTACCTTACGCAAGTGGCAATAAATGACACAGTACAGTCAGGAATCAATACCTTTATTGTGCTTAACCACAGTTTTTATGGTTCCCTCTGCGCCTTCTGGGATGCAGTGGTGACGTCGCTTTCCAGTCTCGGGTGTCGGGTGCCATGAAAAGTACGGGCTCTTATTTGCGTGCTCTTCCCAATTGCTGGTGCCTGGCTTGTAACTGGAGGACTGGGACATTGTTGGAGGCTATGTGTTCTGGTAATGCACTTGCTAAACTGCTGTGGCTGTGCGCGATTCTGTTGTACGCGTGGGGCTCCCGCTACAATATATTATTCAGTTTACACAGATCCCTGGGGAAAGAGAATTTCAAACAATCACCAGCTCCAAGAGGTGTTTCCCCTCACCTCCATCCAGAATGCATTATTCCAAATTCCCCAAGGGCAGCATCCCGTCAGTAATTAACCTCAAACCCCCTTGAGAATCTTTTAACATTCTGTATTCTTCCAAACTCCATTGACCTGCTTAATTATTCCTTATGAGATAACCCTTTTCATCCCAAGAATCGCCCAAGTGAACTTTCTCTGAACTGATTCTAATACACATTTTATTAATATATAAAAGGGAGCTCAAAACAGTCCCTAGTACTCCAAGTGTTACATACATACTTGCTAACTATGTTTCATGCACAGGAAACCAAGTCACTTTGTTTATGGTTACAATAAGATACTTTTATTCTTCTGAACTCCAGAGTCTACAGGGTCCAACAGGTTTAAATTTTACACCCAGTTAATCTCTTCATCTTCGGAGTCAACCAAATGAACCTTCTCTGAACATCCCCCTCCCCAATTCTAATACTGCTCGGCATAACGACATGGGTCTATGGACTCTTTATATACTATAATGCCAATCTGGTGCAGTGAAACCCCGATTTTACACAAATTCAACTATAACATGACGAGTCATTGGACTCATTGGGCAGGAGCAGGGACATCCATATATTAACTACAAAGAATAGTGGTGCGAGACTATCCTTGGCTCAGTGCCCACTTGAACTTGTCCAGGGGAAATTACCATGACGAGTCATCAGTTTTCTGGTTTGAGTCGATTGATGGCGTGCACACACCCAAAATATTAGTCATCAGTCTGAAGTTAGTCAGTTCGATGCCACATGTACCATTTGTGAACAGGCATGTGACCAGATGGGCTAGCTCAGAAGATGGGACACCTCCATTTCTTCAAACAATTATCTGAACAATGGGTTGTGAATTCAACTGCAAGGGCACTCAAAAAACTCATTAGGTGGCTGGCAGGAGTGGAAACGATGTATAAAGCTGTCACTTCACGCTCCATAACTGCCTCAAGATATTCTTTTCACCTAATCGGCTTCCCTCTGCTTTGAGGAATTTGTAGATATATTCCAGCCCCATGAGTTGTAAATTTACATCTTTGAGCAAAACAATTGTTCCAATCAAACTAAGTGGCTGTGGGAATCTCGAGGCACTTTCAAGCAGGAAAAGCAGCCGACTGAAAGACAGAGGTTCTTCGCCCTTACGGCTAAAGATACACCTTTTTCTGCCGATTCCGACCCTTCTCAAGATAATTGGCAGAGCGCTGCACTTTGCCGCCTGACCTGAATGTACAGCAGCTGCAAGCGGCTGGGTGGTGACACTATCAGCTGTGACCCATCACCCCATCCATGACCTCCTCAAGGCAGGGGCAGCACATGTAAGCCTGTGACTGCCTCATCAGGCCACCTCGGCCTTGGGGTGCCACTCTGCAACTCAAAACAAGGCAGAGCAATGACCGTCTTCCCTATCTATAATCCCCATGCAGTGGAACCACCGAGAAGACGGCCATTGGTCTGCTGTGTATTTATGACAGGTGGCATTATGGGACCTCCATCGACTGCGGAGGGCTCTACGAGACGCCTCTCAATACGAATGTGTCACTGGAGCAGCCTTTTAGGACTGCAGTCTGAAAGTTTTCAATCTGCTTTTGTAGCTCGTCTCCAGGCAGAGGCCTGACATGCGTGTACAGTGAAACCCTGATTTAGCATGACCATTTGAAATTTTATGTTCCCAATGGTGTTATTAAGGGTTTCACTACTTTTGAAATCAAACTATTCCTTCCTGTTTTATCATGGTTACATCATGTTACATCATGGTTGTTTCTTATTGGAACATTTATTGCATAAATATATTTGTCACTTGCCTGATTATAGAGGTTGTTGTTCATGTAAGGACAAATAGGAATTAAAACAAAATCTCCCGCAGCCCTAAACCCATTCAAAGAAAATCCATTTACTTTTAGTTCTCCACAATAACCAAATGTTTTACTACAAATGTTTCTGCCAAACTGCAGTGCAAAAAATCTCAAACCTGAATTTTTCTTGTGTCATTATGGACATTTTTTTGACAAGTTTTAAATTCTTGACAGCTTTGTTGAATGGTTGAAATAATTTGGTACCTTTTTTTAATTGCCATTTCTTTTGTCTCACTTCCAAAGATGCAGGGCCTCAAGCATTTTCATATTAATATTCACAAGGGCAAGCCAAAAACACACTGTAAACTAAATTAAAATACACTTGAATGACAGTGTAACAGGGCTGCCTTCAGCATAACAATGAAGGGCCTTTCTTTCAACAATATAAATGCCACTTGACAAGGGCCAATGGATAATGATCCAATTTATTGATGCATTGTCCATGGTAGAAGGTCCAATCTTTGTAAGGTTTTCTTTTAAATACCTCTAAAATTAAAATATCAGTTAAATTGCACTAAAAAAATGAGCAAAATCATTTAACATAGTAACAAATATAAATGGAATTTTGTTCATCATAGCTCAACTTTTGATTTGGTGCATATAATTGTCGACACATTTTCAATGAGAATTCATTGTTTCTCTTCAGGCAGTATGAAAGAAATATTCAGGTAAATGTCTTTGCAGCACATTTTGTGGAGCAGAATGGAGTCACAATATCACGCAATGTGAAAACAGACTCGTGGACTGTGAAGTCTGCTTTAAATCTGATCAAAGAGAAACTGAAGTCACTCAGGAGCATCCATGGGGAGAAATTGTCCGTCATTATATGGATCAGGAATTATGCTGAGACCAAAGCGGGAAGGGAAATAGAAAAAATAGAAGAGGCTGGAGAGGGCACAAAATACACTAGTCAACTGATCGCAGAGATGGAGAGAAACAAGTAGGAGACTAATGCTTTGGGACAATTTATTTTTAAAAAACGAAAAAAACTATGCATACATTTACAAAAAATATTTTCACATCTTTAGTGTGATATCCATACATATTCGATGTACATTATTATATTCCCTCTATTTAGCCATTGGCACCTCTGTGGCACCTTGACATTACAGCCCCCTCCATTGCTTGAGGGACTTCCCCTTGGTTTCAGCCCCTCAATACCCAATAATGGAAAAACTCTAGTTAGCACAAGTAGAACAGGGCACTATGAGCAGAAATTGCAAGTGCCCTGGCTGAGACTTTTGACTCGTCATTAAGTACAGATGAAGTGATAAATGTTGTGTGCATATAGGAAGAGCTGCAGGGTAAAGCCAAGGAGATACAGGCCAGTAAGCCAAACATCTGTGGTTGGTATGTTGGTAAAGTATTTGAAAGGTATAATTTACTCAGATGGACAACAGGTGATTAAGGACAGTCAGCACATTTTGTAAGTGGGAGGTCACATCTCAGTGTTTTTGAGGTTGTGAGTGAGAAGGTTGATGAGGGCAGATCAGTGGATGTTGTAATATATAGGATTTCAGTAAAGTTCCACACAGGAGGCTGCTCTGGAAGGTTAGGGTGCCCAGATTTAAGACAGATTGGATGGAAAATTGGTTTCATGGAAGAAAGCAGAGGGTGACAGTGGAAGGCTGTATAAAATGGGGCTTTTTTTCCCCTGGAGTATAGTTGCTAAGGGGATGAGTTTGTATACCTCTAAGAGGCTTAAATAAGTCCCAGTGTAGGGAGGCCTAAAACTACTGGGCAAAGATTTAAAAAATGTGAGGAAAGATTTAGAGGACTTGAAGGGCAACCTTTTCCCCATAGAGGGAAATAAACTGTCAGAGGAAGTGAAGTTGGGTACAAGCACTTGTAAAGTACATGGATAGAAAAGTTTGAGTGATTATGGACCAAATGCAGACAAATGGGACCAACTCGGGTAGGCAACTTGACATGGACACGTTGGGCCGAAAGGCTGGTTTTCATGCAGAATTCCATGATTCTACAGAGCTTATTATTTGCAAATAATAAAACCAGTTAGATGAAAAAAGGACAACATGCTGATGTAATTCTGTAATCTGCTCGAATTAACAATGTCATGAAACATGGCAGTTTGATTATTTTCAGTTGTTATGGCAATATAAATCAGCTCCAAGCACATTTGCATTGGTAATGCAATCTAAATTTTATGATGTTTTGATTTGATCATTTGTACCCAACAATGTCACACTTCATTGAATGTTAGATTAGATTTTGTAGCTATTTCCAGCTCGGTTAAACAAAGGGAAAGATTGTAGACCTGTAGAAGTGAGTGTCTGGTGCATCGAAGAAAATACAGAGTGCAGTACAAGCCCCAAAATCCAAACTGCTTGGGGATTGGATTGTTCCGGATTTTCCAGGTTCTTGGCAGTAATTCAAATTTGAGGAATAGCGATGAACAGATAAATTGATATTTTTCATACAAAATACAAACAACAAATATTTATTCATTCATTTCTGCATCTTGTGGGACTTGTACAAGTATATAAAAGCTCATTAATTTAAAATGTTTGTGTTAGAAAAGTCTGGATTTTGGGGTGATCTGGATTTCTGGACTTTTACTGTACCATACAAATCAAAAAACAAATTCCTTCATGATGCATTCAATATAGAAATATAATTGTATGAACTGAGTGCTAACCTTTAATGACTACTTACGCCAGGTCTGAACTATGAAATAGAATCTTTAACTGCATGTTTGTAACCTTCCCAGCATTGAGATTAACAGGGTAAAAATTGAGTATGCTGCTGCTCGTCACGGTGCAGGAAGCAAAAGGAAGTTGGTGACCATGAACACTTCTTACATACCACATGAACAATACAGATTGAGAGAAGCAGTGCTGTCTTGTTGTCTTGGGTAAACTTGTACCTCTCACTTTGTTCATTTTAGATTGGTCACAGTGTTTGAGCTACCGAAAGAAAATAGACACACACCAAGAGCAGTGCATTTTATCCAAGTCTTTATTACTAAATCTGAAGCTGAATTCACACTACAATATGCAAGCCATTCCCAATTATACTTATCAACGCCTGGACTGGTCCCAACTGCCGAAATGAGGCAATAACTGCACACTTGTAGTAGGTTGTCGGGGCGCCAGTAGCAGCTTCTCTACCTCCCTCGACCGGGACGTTAGCTGGACTCTTGAAATTCTTCTTCTTGCTGAGAGATGTAGCTACCTCTTCCAGAGTCTCTCCCTTCAGCAGTGGGACCATGGCTCATATCACCCCAAAAGTTGTTTACCTCAAACCCTATCTCTTTGAACAAATGGTTTAATTATCTTCAAGGTCTCCTGACAGTCTATGACCAACAAATGTAAACTGCTCTGGGCCTCATAAGTGTAAATTAGATAAGGTCTTCCTATTCAACTGGCATCCTGGGCCCCATGGTGGAATTTAGATGTGTCTACTAAATATGCATCCTGGGCCTCAGTGTAAACCAGGCAAGTTCTAAAAAGAACAGGCAAGTTCTCAGCCTTGCAGTAAAAGACAGTTTAAATCTTCCATTACACTTGTCCATCGTTCACCGTCAGTGAAAGGGAGCAGCAGTCGTCAGCAATTCTTAAAATGCTATGAAAGATTTCCACTTCCAACAATCTACTGACTGAGGAGCGGAGAAGCAATTATTTGGATAAATGAATATTATTTAATCCTTGGAAATTGCTAGTTTCTTTCACAGTACAAGCTAGGCCAAACAAACTCAGGTGGGGGTCATAATACAGCATCCCACAAAAATAGGGAAGAGAAACCTTAAATCCATTCTCAACATTACTCCAACATTTTGCTCTCACCTCTACCTGCGTCTATTCTAAAAATGGAGATGCCTATGCATTTCTTACTTGTCAGGGGAGAAAACCTTCAGCTTTCATCTGATCCTTGAAGCATGTGCCATCTTCCTTAGCTCCAGATTATTAAACTTTCAAGTGTTCTTGGATCATCTGTTCCTGCTGGATGGGTCTAACTTGTACATCAATAAGTATCTCAGGAAAAACTTGAGATTCAAGGTATAATTTAACATCTATAGTTTCAACATCTTTAAACCTTTTGCACACTTTGTATTTTAGTAAACTCCAGAAGACGATTCTGATTCTGAAATCAAACAAAATTTTAAATATGCAAGAAAAGTTCATTAGCTTAGGCAGCATCTGTAAAGAAAGGAACAGTTGGTATTTTGGGTCAATAAATCGTCATTGGAACTGGGAAAGTAAGCAAAATTAGGTCATCTTAAAATTGCAGAGGTGGAGAGTGAACAAGAGTGTGAGAGATGAATAAAACGATTATAAAAGTATGAGAGATGAAGAAAGCTAGTATGGATATATGTGTAATGAATAAAGCCAGTATGAATAGGATAAGGGTAGATAATAGAATGGAATGTAGGAAGTAAAGTTAATCTGAATAAGATAAGGGTCTTCTAGCCTTAGACAGAATTAGCAAGTTCTGCATATAAGAGTTAGTAAGCCCTGAGGGTTGGGAAGGTGTGAATAAGGACAATGACATGATAGGACACAGACCGAATACCCCCTGGCCCTCCAAGTTCACAGAAACAGCACGTAGGCAGACAGGATTGCCCAATGCCAAACTCATCCAGGAGGCAGAAGAATGTAAGGGGAAGGGTACTTCTATACTGAAATAAACTGTATAAAAGTTGGGTGAGCCCCAGTGTAAGGGGAAGCACCCAACTTTGCAATGTTGTATAATAAATGTTCTTTGTTCTCAATTTTTGTCTCGAGCAATTTCAGTGAAGGTACTTCTGTTTCTCACAAGAGGAATCAGGAGATCAAGATTGTCTAGGTAATTGGATTGCTTCCAATGCTATGGCGGATAGAGAAATGTGGACAGTTGGAGGAAAAAAAAACGAAAGAACATGGTGTTAAAATGGTGAGTTGCAGAACACAGCAATTGCCAGAAATGTAGACATGAACGCTAAGGAATTTTGTTTTTAAATAAAAGTGATGCTTTCGGCATTTGGAGTTAATCAAGCACAAATGCCATTGCAAATTCTATCCAAGGTAAGCACAAGAGTTACATCCAATAGTTACACATGCCAATTCCCATTTGCACCTTAGTTCTAATTTAATATGTTAGAATATATTCAGTGGCATGTCATTGTACAATGTCAAACAATATTAACACCACTGCCCTCAATTCTTCATACTTGCCTAATATTCTCTCAAGGTGCTCCCTTAAAGTCTATTTCTGGACAAATTTTTTTCAGCTTTCAGGTTTTGTCTGATAATGTTCCTAAAGTTCATTGGCATTTTTATATAGTACCTTTCAGGCAAGAGCACAGATGATAGCATCTGGGGCAAATTGGTATCAAAATTTGAGAAATGTAGCTACCTCTTCCAGAGTCAAGGTATCAAGCAGGATCAGTGGGGGGGGGGGTGGGGGGAGGGCTGGCGATAAAAGAATGTCAACATCAATTTTGATGCATCAAGTTCTTATATCCAGATCACATTATGTGGCTAAGAGGGCTAAACATGTGGCCATGCCCTTTTGGTGGTAGGGATCGTTAGATGCTGCAAGAATAGGCTGTCCATTTGCCATGCATTTTGTAAATGGCAAATACTGAAACCAGTATACCCAAGACACAGGAGTAGAAATAGTCTATTAAAGCCCAGAGTCTGCTCAGCCATTCAGTCATGAGCTGATTTTCTCACTCAGGCCCACTGCCTGATTTCTTCCCCACAACCTTTGATGCCTTAAAAACACCCAAATGACTTGGCCTCCACATCCCTCTGGCTAAAGAAATCCTCTGCATTTGTTCTAAGTAGATGGCCTTCAATCCTGAAGTTGTATCCTCTTGTCCTCCACTATGGGAAACAGCTTTTCAATATTCAAAATATTTCAGAGATTCCCCCTCATTTTCTCAAATTCCAACAAGTAGTCAAATACTCCTACGATAGCACCCTCATTCCCAGAATCAATACATTTTACATTGCAGAAATTAATATTTTGCAGTGCCCTTTACCTGAGGAGGACATGGAGGGAGAAGGGAGAGTGAGATGGGTCACAGGCTGATGGTGTCATCCCTTAATCAGCTGCTTGCAGTGGCTGTACATTCATGAGGTCTGCTGATTATCCTTCCTTGAGAGGTTTCTAAGGTTAGCGCCTCAACCCACCACAGCGCATTCAAGAAGCCAAGTCTCCCAATGCAAGGGCATTGCCCTTACAGTTGGGTTTTTTCATTGAATGAAAGGGTGATGTAGCTGTATCTGTGGGGAGAACATCCTCCTATACACCAAACTTGGGTGTACATGAAAAGGCCTCAGGATGCTCAGTCTGATAGGCTCTCAAATGTTAAGTAGGTGACCAATGCAATTGGTTTTCAGGTCAATGGTAACATGTAGAACAGCAAATGTGTAGCTCTCTAATGATGTAATTTAATATCAGATGCAAGGGGTTAGAGATGTTTTGGCTGGAGACAGTGATTGCCTGGTAATAGTGCTGCAATTGTTTCTGATTTATCAGCTTGTGCCCAATTGTTATTTGGACTTGTTCCATTTGAAGATGACTGAAGATAGAAGTGAATGAAGCACAATCTCCAATTGTTCTCATAGTGGAAGATCACTGAAGTAAGTGAAAATATTTGGGGCGAGGAACCAGACAATGGATACTTGCAGTGACGTGCTGATTGGAATGATTACCTCCAATAGTCACAATTCTGTGTTGGGTTCAGATCCAACCGCAGGAGTATCTTCCACTTTGATATACATCGACTTCTTCTACAAAGGGAAATCACTTCATCTTTAGTTCTGCCATTAACCAAGAACCTGATAAGGTCAGGAGCTAAGTGGACCTGGCAAAATCCGAACAAGGTAATGAGTAGATTGGTGAGTATATGTTCAAATGTTCCAAAGCACTCAATACTGCTTAATTCCTGTCACTAACTAATTTTACCTACCTTCACCTCTCAATCAAATCTTCTCGGTTCAAGTGCACATTGGCGAATTCAATTTCCTCTTTATATTGAGAACCTGATAGAAGAGCTATCCTACTCCTTGCTCAGTTAATTTCAGCCTCCAATATCCAGTTGAGTGTATTTAATGAAAATAACAAGTCTATGGCTACTTAGGGACACATTTTATTAAAACAAGCTTAAATACAGTTTGTTGACTAATTGGGCTGCAATTCACAAAAGGTTATATTAAAAAAGTTTGTACATCTTATTAACATCTTTAAACAATTTTACAACAGCAGTTCCTTATTGCATTTACAATATAGTACATTTACAACATAGCTACGTATCCCAATTTTAAAAGGGAACACATGCTTTGAAAGCTCAACTGTTTGTCCAAGAACAAAAGTGCAATCTTTTTTGACCATTTACCCTAGAGATCAGTTTACCAAATTTCAACTAGACTGTACGCAGGCTTCCTGGAAGTTGCTGACTTTAAGTTGGATCTTTCTCTTCCCTCTCCCCACTCCAGCAGCTCCCCCTCTTAAAGTGGAGCAAAGCCACAATTTGATTTTTTGTTCTACAAATTGTATTGTTCAAATCCATCATTAAAGTTCAATATTGCCTCACTAAGCTATCATCCAAGACCATTGCAACTGTTATTTACCAAACATAATTGTAGTACTTAATTTCTATTGCCATTGGCATTGTCCAAAAACAAATTAGTCTCAGGTTTGGCTCTGCACATTTTCATAGATACTCCTAAAAACCAAAAAAAATCACCACACTGCAATGAAATGGCTCACTCAAGTTTTTTTTAATAAAAATCCTGTCTTGCAAAATGATCAAATCTACAGAAAATAAATACCGTAAGAATCCCATTTCCAGTGGTGAAACCAAAACAATGGAATCACTCATGGGGGGAAAAAATCTTAACCAAATCTGCAACACACTGATTAGAAATTTGTTCCCAGATTTGCAGTAAATTTAACCCATAAATAATTATATCATGCATTTGCTTTCACTGTTCGCAGGGTTTTGGAAGTGAACCAAAAATCACCATTTGACAAAGCAGGAAAGCTCCACAGGGAGCTGTTGGAAACCATCTTTTGAAAGCTTAGCAAACGATCAACAAATTTTAACAACCGACGTGCAGGATTAGATCCACTGCAATGTTCATTAGATAGTTATATACTTGTGTATAATACAAGAGTAATTTTTGCAGGATTTCCTTTGCATGTCCTCATGGAAAATAAATTAGTTTCAACTCAAAATTGGTGAACTTAATACCATCTATTGGAAAGTAAAATTAATAACATTTAATTCTGAAAGACAAGCTCTGAATATTTTTGTAAAACTATTCTTCAGGCACTGACCTAAATAGTTTAAAAACCCAGTAAGCCCAAAAACAGGCCATTTTATTACAAAAATGTGCACTTCATAAAAGTTGAAGATCCAACTTTTTTCTTTCATTGTTGGTGATAAGGGAGGGAAAACCAAGATTGCTATGGTTGCTCACGTTGAGGTTCTGGGGCTCGTAGGCGAGGTTGTTGTTGCCTTTGTCTATATGCGATCACAGTTCCCAATAGCAGAGCAAGTATGGTCATAAGATAAAGATCCCACTCCGGGCCAAGTAATGCATCCAGGTCTATCTGCATCCACATCTCTCGGAACTGAAACAAGAAATGAACACATACAAAATAGAAAATTATGACTGATATTGAAATAGCCAACAGGAGCTCTGACCACTTGTTCCAAGGTTTTCAAAATTTTTATTTTGTTTTAAGATAGCTTTAAAAGCAACGTCTACTCCAAAACTTCAAATTTTGCAGAATCATCTCAGTTGGTATAGCTATCCAGATGGGATATCCCTTTTGTTGGGTTTCTTAAAATGAAGTGCACAACTTAAGCAGTTACATTTATTTGATTCCATCCAATTGCAATTAAAGATGCCACATTAGCCAAACAGTGAGCAATATTTAATCCTTGAGACTTGGTCTTGTAATGCTGTTGAAAGTCTACAGCTAAATATGGCACAGTGTACAAGACAGAACACTTGGTGAAAATTCAAGTTTACAAACTTCCTAGCCTGACATAAGTAGGGCAATGAAACAAACATTGCAGTGCAGTTCAAAGCAATGATCCTCAGCAACATTGAAGAATTTTGTATTCTTTTGAATCACTGCTCAGTATTCCGTAAATTATCCACAGAGTACTAAAACAACCAAGAAAACAAGAGGATTTTGGCGGAGGTCAATGCAGCAGAGTTTTTAAGCTGATAGAAAGATTTGAGTAAAAGATAGCCTACTCAAGTTTAATTGGACTGCTACAAAACCTGGCTTGCTGAAAGGATTCCTTCAGTACCAGAAATAGTTTTGTTTAACATCCAAGTCATGGAAGGGTGTACATGTGCAACTTTCAGTGACTGGCATCATGCAAGGTGCCTGACTTAAGACCACAAATGAGACAATTTTTTTTAAACTATTTATTTGAAGAATCATTATCAGTAATACAAAATACATTCCATTAAAACATTTATATGAATGAACATATAAAAATAAAAAAAAACAAAACGAGCCAAATTTGACCAACAAGACATTATACTGAAGTTTGTTAACAAGGTCATTCCCAATTTCAAGGATTCTGTACATATCATTAACAGACTTTAAAAAAAATCCTTTGTTTACTTACTTTGGTTTCACTCAGATAATCCATTGAGTAGATCATTCCGAGTTTACAAAGAGCCAGGAATACAGGAACTTGGGCATCCGGACTGGTCTCTGCAGCCATATCATAGAACCGTTTTGCAAGATAGATATCCTCAAGTTTAAAAAAAATATATATTAAAGGTCTTGATGTATAACCAACTCCTGAAAGAATTAGTCCAACATTTTTCCACCAGTACAATGCACATTTCAGGTTCATTGTCAGAATACATAAACATCACAAATAACCCGGAGATTCTTTTTCCTGTGGGCCAGGCAGAATTACTTTTTGGAGGTGCAAAATAAAAACTGTACACAACGTACACATGTGAACAAAAAATAACAAACTGACTGCAATACGGAGAAAAAAAAAATCAAAGTGCAGAGAGTCCTTAAACCAGTTTCTGATTGATGTCTAATGATGGAGGGGTAGAGTATTGCAATCATATGCAATACTCTTTCTACACAATTGCTCAATACAGCAAAAGTAATTAGGACTTCGAGATAGAAATCTGATCAATGCTGGAAAGATTGCACTTCTTCAAACAGTGTCCTCAGGATTTCAAAAATATCAGGAATAATTTAAACCATCATGGACACTGCAATTTACACAGATGTCAGGGGACAAGTCAGTGCCAAGATGTTGACACCTTAAAGGCAAATGTATTTGGCATCTAGTCTGTCACACATACTCAACCCACTGAACTTTCTCTGCAGCACCTCCGAATACAACCTTTAAATGAAGCTAAAACTAGACAGTACAAGAATATGCCATCCATGAAAAAAAATGCTTCCAAAATATGGGACAATACATTTTGTACTCAAAGAATAAGACAATTGTACCTTTTATCTATAGACAAGATTCAGATTACAGTATTTGTGACACACGAGCCACTGCCATTAATACTAACAGCATTCAATACAAATATAGTCCAAAGCCATGTCAAAGGTTGACACTCAAAAGATAGCTTCCTCCAACTTAACACATGGTAAATGCAAGTATCAGCTTTAAACTCTTACCTGCTTAATGCCCAAACCTTTTTCATGCATATAGCCCAAGTTAAACATGGCCTGCGCACTGTGCTGCTGTTCAGAGGCAAGTCTATAATGAATTACTGCAGTTTCATAATCAATGTCTGTGCCATAACCATAGAAATGATAATCTCCAAGCTTGATTCTTGCAACTGTATAACCTAAAACAAAATAAATGTTTAAGTCTCTAGAGAACAGCAATTTTCAGCTGTCCCCAACCCATGAGGACTGGAAGCTTCTCAAGTCAGGAAAGTAACAAGATGCTCTGGCTGACATTTGAGCATATTCTTGAAGATTGTAAGAATCTCTGCATTTCTAAATGAAGTTCAATTTTCCATTTATCTAACTCACTGAAACACTTGGATCTTGGCCTTATTCTGATTGCTTTCAAATCTGAGCTTTCATAATTTTTGAACATAATAGTAGCTAAATTAAAACTAGTATATCAGCCATTTAATAGGTGCATACATTTAAAAAATATTGGTCAAGTTTATTGTTACAAAGGAGTGCTATTTTGAAAAAAATAATCAAAAATAGTTTGAACTGGCCATTTGCACATTAAAAGGGAGAAAATGTGATATGAAAAAATTCCTTCTGATAGTATACTTCCAGCAACAAAACTAAATTGAAATAACTGCAGTCAAATTGTGATAAAAAAACAATTTGTGGAATTAATCACTTGCACAATATTTAGTCTGGAAGATTTTTTTTTAAGCAAAAGATTGGAATTCAGCATGCAATAACATTTAATTCCAAGATGGTTTTTTTTTAATGCACAACTTTGCAGAAAAGGTTCTCTAGGCGTAGGAATTCACTTGGATGGCAGTTTGTATTGCGATGAGTATTGGATATTGCCCTTCCATTCTGAAGTGCAAACTCCAAATCGGAACAACTTAAAATTATAGGCTAAACAACAGGGTTCTTCCTCTCGCTCAGATTTCAGAAATCAAACTCCAGCTCGGCTGACCATATGACGGTGCACAGCCATTACTCTTTACTCATCTCAAAAGCTCACCTTGTGCTGCTGCTCTATTCCAGTGCAGTAGCGCTCGTGGATAAGTCTCATTTTCTCCAAAAATTTTAGCTTCCTCTGCAGTAATGAGAATACAAGTAGATTCCATTATTGAACGCCAAGATCTCGTACGAAAAAAAATTAACCCACCAAAATGTCACTACATAAATTTTATTTCAGACAATCATGCAACTTTATGCATAGAGTGAAAATGCTTTACAAATCTTCAATATGTAGTACAATATTTAATAGCTCAGTTTTTTTGCCCAAAATGTGATATTTGAACTAATTTAGACATTTGCATGAATATTTTATCAAATGCACGCTGCTTCCTATCAGCTAGCAGTGCCACCACCAGGAATTTTGTAACATAGCAACATAAGCCTTCAGAATTAAATCCAATTTGGTTTGAACTAATGTGTAGATTGAAGGGTAAAAAAAATCTTGCAAGGATATTGCCTGGATTAGAAAGCTTCAGTTCAAGGAGAGATTGAGTAGACAGTCAGATTCATCTGAATGGGAAATAATACAGGTATGCCACATTATCTCCCATGGTGTCTAAAATTGGGAGATCATGTTCAATGAGAGGGAAGTTAAAAGGGGTCAGAGGGGCACATTTTTTCACAAAGTAGTTGGGACCTGGATGTGGTGGAGGATGCAGGAACAAGATTGAAGAAACGTGCACAGATACTTGAATGAGCAGGACTAGAGGGGTATGAAATTCAGGCAAGTAGGATTAGTGCAGACTGGCAAAATGGTCAGCATGGATAGAGGGGGCTGAATGGCCTATTTCCATGCTCTACAACTCAACAGAAACTAGAATATTAAAGCAAAAGTAATTTTTAATTCATCTGCTTCACCTATTGAGAGGCACATTTTCATATTTAAACAATGAAAAGTGTTTTAAGATAGGAAAGATGACAAAGGCAGCTGAAATCCTTGGTTCTCACTTTGATCGAGAATGAATGCAGCATTGCTCTGGGCCACTTCATAGCCTTGTTCAGCCAACAACAAGTACTGTACCAATGCAGAATCAGTGTCACCCTCCTTATAGCTATTATACGCGGACATCAGGCGCTCTGACCAACGACCTCGCTCACAGACATTTTTGAACAACTGCAAAAGATAAAGTGATTCAAATTTGAAAAGGCAAAGTTTAAAATATACTGCAGGAAGAAATTTGATACATGGTTCTCTATAAAAAGGCCAACTGAACTTAGATTCTTAAGGTTAAGTTCAAGAGTTTTATGAGCAAGTCTAACAATGGCTCTCCAACTGATATTGCAAATAATGCAACTGCCTATAGCTTTGTTTCTTGTATGCCATTCATTGGAAATCAGCATTCACTGCCTTGCTTCAATAGTCAAGGTGGTCTAAGAAAGCAATGCCTGACGTTAAGTCAAGTTTATCGTCATCTGATTGCAAATGTATAACTGACAAAACAGCATTCATAGTATTAATAAAAATTGAAGACTAAAAAGGATTTATAAACAATAGAAATTTTCCAAAGTTGCAGGATCAGTCGATCAACAATGATAATGCAAGTTTATAAATGGCTTAAATGAGAGCATCCAAATGCCAACGATTTACTTCTGAACCACTTGCCATTACTTTTTCACGTGACAAGTTTAATTAAACAAAGCAGAACCAGTGTATGATCATTAATCTCCACTTGTATGCAAAGGCATTTCAAGATTCAAAACAGCAAATGTTGGAAAATGGTAGCAAAATGGTGGGAAGGTCAGGTATCATCTGGAGACCATTTTAATATTGCAGGGTTGCTGAACTTTTCAGAACCTTGAAATGCTCAAAGCTGATAGGCATGAGATGTTCAAACATTAACTGCTTCAAAGAGTACAGTGCAGATTCTTACCTCAACAGCCGTATGACAAGATCGAATTACACCACTGCCTACTGCATGCATCTGAGCCAAGTTATAAAAAGCCAGTATGTGTCCAGCTTGTGATGCGAGGTTAAAATACTTCAAGGCTTGTTTATAATCTCTCTTCACACCAACACCATCTATAAAACAAACTTTAGTGACAAAACCCCGAAGAAGCAAACTTGCATTGAAACTGGGATCAAATGCACCTCATTAGTAAAAGAATTTATGATTGTTATCAATGATCCCGTTTAGTTTTTACCCAA
This sequence comes from Narcine bancroftii, assembly GCF_036971445.1. Classification (NCBI taxonomy): domain Eukaryota; kingdom Metazoa; phylum Chordata; class Chondrichthyes; order Torpediniformes; family Narcinidae; genus Narcine; species Narcine bancroftii. The sequence goes on from NC_091470.1 coordinate 27,899,954, forward strand.
CTACCTTCAGAGTTGAATGCACAATTACCTATAGCCGAGCTATCACCCCCCACTGCTTTGGTATGGTAATGATAAATTTAATCCCCATACATGTTAAAATTCAAGTCAAAAAGGCACTGAAAATTAATAGCTTTTCTAGGAGCTAGTGAAGTAGCATTTTTTTTTTAAAAACTACTTTCCCCAATAACTTTAATACAGCAAAACTCCTGGTTATAGGACACCCATGAGTATTAGTAGATGCTCGGCAAATGAATTTTCTGGTTGCTTGAGATGGTGTTGCATGGTTGGTGAACTAACAGCAAGGCATGTCAATTTTAAACTTCCATGTATTTTACTTATTTATTTTCCGCAGTTTTTCTGCTGGTTGCTCGTCTTCCAGATAATAGGGGGTTTTAGTGTACACTGATCTTAGGATCAGAGCATACCTCAGTTTGTGCAACTTAATCCAGACATATTCAAAACTTGAAGTGGACAAAACAACTGTTCACAATTGATCAACCAAAACATTTTCTAAAGCAGAAATTCAACTACTGAAATTTGGAGGGGGGAAAGAAAATCAAAATTGTGTAAAGTTCGAGACATTCAAGTTTTCAACTAAATTTAAAATTTGATTTTAGTCTTGTTCAAAACTATTTGACTAGCAGCTGAATATTAGTTATCAAATGGATCAGCATATTTTTGGAAATATCAGTAAATAGTGTACATGCAGTAATGGCTTACTGTAATACATGGATCCCAGCTGCAGTTGTCCATCCACCCAACCCTGTTCAGCAGCTTTCTGAAAGTATTTCAGTGCCAATTCATGATTCTATTGAAAGGGGAGGAAAAACAAAAACTTGGGACCTCATTCACTTCATGGAGAGGACTTTAATGACAAAACTATCAAATCTACTTTATCAGCAATCACAAGATTTTGGCTTTCACCTCCAGTAAAATTAAAAATTCTGCATGCACAATCTTCTAATCTAGTTCCAATTTGATTAAGTATTTGTTGACGAGGTGACTGAAACACTATGCATCTTACACAAATGAAAAGTCCAAGGTAATGAAGGTGTGAATGACCAGAGTTTTACAAATGTATAAAATTAGGAATATTTTAACTCCCTAAACACTGCAACAACAGCAGCCAACATTGTATCATTTTGACCAAGACTATTATTTATTCCAATCATGGATGTAATCAGTAATACATACCACTGGGACACCCTTTCCATACAAATATGCCATCCCTAGTCCACTCTGTCCAACAGGATTCCCCTGAAAAATAATTTTTAAATAAAGTCTTCAGTCTAAACAAGTAAATAACTATGAGCAAAAACAAATTTCATGACAACTCAAATACCTTGGACTACAGAAGTTCAAACATGCAAATATTCAGAAAAAATTGCTAAAGCATGGACAGCTATGACTAGTTTCTGGATAAGACAAAAGTCTGCAGATGCCGTGAATTAAGTAAAATCTGGAGAAACTCAACAAACAACCTTCATTATGTAGCAAAGATAAAGATTCATAATCAACAGTTTAGGTTTAAGCCCTTGAAGGTATGAGCAAAATGTAGGCAGGTGCCTGAATAAAATGGCAGCATGGGAAGGGGAGGAGCACAGGCCAACAGGCTGGGGATAATAGGTGGGAAGGGACACAAAACAGAGGGGAAGGGGAACAACTGAATGAAGGGTTAGAGAGTTGGAGGAAAGGAGACAAAGGTATAGGAAAGAGGGAGGATGGGGAGTGGTCTCGCAGAAACCATAGAAGTTAATGTAATGGCATCCTGTTGGAGAGTGCCCACACGGAATATTAGATGTTGTTCCTCCAATTTCTGGGTGGCTTCGATTTGTCAGTGCACGAGGCCATTGTCAGAAGTGTTTGCGTGGAAGTGAGGTCCAGAATTGAAATGACTGGCACAGGTTAATCCAGAATTGATTTTCCATCTTTGATTTTACTAGTTTTTGGATACCAGTTGTATACTTTAACGAGTCACCAGTCAAGTTCAGTGAGAAAGGAGTTTCCAAATTCCTATTCAATACAGTACTTTCATGCAAATTCATAGCATTGCATTAATGAAAAAAAGCCATGGTACACCAAATGCAATAAACTTAATGTTAAGATGCATCAATTTTACAAAATTAATTCGACTGCACTTGGAGTATTACATGCAGCTTTGGTCAGTACACTAGAGAATATAGTGGTGTTGTAGAGGTTCACCAGGATGCTGCTCGGACTGGAGGACTTTAGTTATGGGGAGAGATCAGATAGGGTGGACTCATTTCCCTACTTTGCATGTTCGTAAGCAAAACTATTTTGTTGTGCAAAGTTCAGCAGAATGACAATCTGAACAGCAACTGAGAAGAAGCCTTGTTCTCACACTGATCCCACACCAAAACTATGCTTTGACAATGGCAGTACTGATATCTGGAGAACATTCCTCATTTTTCATCTCAACAGGAAAACTAGTATTTATCCATTAGGTTAAATAGTCAGCTTTGAAAGTAACCTCAGCATGAAAAACAAAATTGTTTAAGGGCTACTTACCATGTCTGCTGATTTTTTGAAGTAATGAAAAGCAGTGTCATTGTTCTGGAGCACAGCACTACTGCCCTCTGAATACATCTATAAAAGAAATCAGTTCAACTTTAAAGAGTGCAATTATACTCCATTTCGTTTGTATGAAAGATTTCATTTGGTGCTTACTTTTCCAAGAAAAGCCATTGCATGAGCATTTCCAGTGGCTGCTGCCTGATTGAAGTACTCAAAGGCCCTCTATACACAAAGAAATAAATGTCACTTACATAACGGAACAGATTTTCCAACCAATTTAGAGAAGTACACTTCTATTATGAAGCAAAATGAATTACATCAGGCCTGGAACATCAAGTGCTTTCGGAGGCCACGCAGAAATGGTGGTCTACAACTTCTTACAACTCTCTTAAGACAGTTGAGACCCACAGCATTTTGAGATCAGAGCACATCCGGTTGTTACTTTAACAATATTTGCTCATAACGACACAAACTTTAAAGTATGCACTGCCGAAACAGTAACCAAATGCAGCTGAAACCAACACTCCTTGGAATACTCAATACAAGAATTCTAAACACATTTTTTCTGTACCTGATAATTTTGTTCTACACCTCGTCCTCCATGCAAATGTAATTGACCAAGTCCGACCTTAAAGAGATAAAATTTTTATTTAAAACTTGCAGACATCTAACTTCAAACTCCATAGTATTTGGTTTTCAGATTTTTAAAATAATGCTTCAGATGCATTATACAAATGTACATCAATGTTGTATGCCAAAGCTGTTAAGAAGCTTGTATCAGAATCCACCCAAAATAGATTCATCTTGGCGAATAGTAATAAAATTTTTTTAGGATCTTACTAAGCCAGACTATGACAGCACCTGTGCTTGGACATCTCCTTTTTCAGCCAAGAATTGGTAATATTGGATTAAATCATCTTCCAGCATTCCACTGCTAACTCCAGAATTCTCAGCTTCATCAATAAGACGAATTCTCTGAATAACATTACCACCAGTCAAAGATACATCACTGGCAACTAAAGGAAAAATTAAAAGTTGATGAGGTACATTTACTTTGAAGCTTTACTTCAAAGACATTCAATTTCCTGTAGAGAAACCAGGAACTGTAGGAAAACATGTTGTATTACTCATTGTATCACCCATTATATGCAAATTACGAAAGAACTACAAATTTTGTAAATCGAAAAAAAAGTTTTGGAAATTGTCAGCTTCAGCAACATCCAAGAGAAACAGTTGATGTATCAAGTCAAAAACCTTAAGACTCAAAACATTACCCATTTCTCCCTTTGTAGATGCTGACCTGACCTTTTGTGTATTTCCAGCATTTTTTTTTAAACGAGTTCATGGTATCAAAGTCACGTTCACCTAATGGAACTGCAACATTAAAACAACTGCTGCATTTATCATATATACTTGATTACAAATACTGTAGAAGATTGGAGAAATTTCTATTGCAATTTCAGGGATCACCATTAAGATAAAAGTTGGAACAGCAAGATTAGATTGAATAGGTAGATAAATAAGGGACAGAAAGGCATGCAAAAAGTTGCTCGCAGAGGAGTTAACAGTTCAAATGACCCAATTTTGTAACTTGCATGATCGACTTCCATTTGACAACATGCCCAGAATATTGATATTTTTCTATTGGTGCAGTACCTAAAGTAGAGAAGGCCTGCAGGTGAGAGGGAGGAGGGATATTTAATTCAGGATCCAAAACTCCCAACACAGGGAGCATACTCACTTACCTGATGAGCAAAATACATAGCTAGCCCCATATCAACCAGTGTTGACAGATTAGTCATGTTTTACTGGCTCCACATGGTTTACTGTGTTAATAGTGGAGGTCCTAAATCACCACTTCACCTGAATACCAATATAAACAAGATGCAGGCAAAGCTGGTAAAATGGAGCCCCATGGCCAAAATTCTTCTCTGCAGAAATGAAATAATTTAACAGATTCAGTACATACCAAGATTGACAATAGAAATGGCCAAAAATCTATTGCAGCGCAAGAACAGGAGGCAAGCTAGTTCTGCTACATTATTACCTTATGCTGTCATTTTATGCTTTGTTAGTAAAAGGTTTGCTTAAAGTTAACAATGGACATAGAATCACTTACTAATTAGAACCATAGACCATTAGAGCACAGAAACAGGCCCCTTTGGCCCTTCTAGTCTATGTCAAACCATTGTTCTGCCTCTTCCAATGAGCTACACCCAGTCTACAGCCTCCTTTTGGTTGGGTTTCAAACCTTTGCTATCTTTTGAAGGACAAAATGTTGCCCAAGTTTTGCATCATTTATACCTTTCCCTCGCATGGATTTCCAAACTAAAAGTTGCTCATCTGTTGAATTCTCTTCATTTTATTTAAAAAAAAAGGATGGTGGGGGTTCACCTTTGCTTTCTATATTCCAGGCATTTCATCTTTTGTTTTAATTGTCTGCAGGAAGAACATGTAAACGAAGCATTCAAGGTTAATTTGCTTGCTTACCATAATTTGCCACCGACTTGTAATGAGTTAATGCAGATTCACAGCTCTGAGGGACTCCTATGCCAGCCCAATATCTGTAACCCTGAAAAATTGAATGTAAAATAGACCCATCCATTAAAAGTTCAAAACTTGCAAAACAAGATCCATACAAATCCATAATTTGCACAAAGTAATTATTCTGCTTGCCTATTAGATGTCAAAAATAAATGTTATAAACATTAACTCAATCATATTGGATAAAACGAAAAACCAATTATTCTTCAAGGTTTTATAACATGGGATTACTTACCAAAATCATGCGTGATAACAGGTTTCCTCCAAGTGCTCCAAAGGTGTAAAATACCAATGCCTTGAAATAGAAAAGACAATTTTTAAGCATAATAAAAAATTAATTCAATAGTTAGCCAAATTTATAAAAAAAAATTAAATACCTTAGCTTGACTTGAATGGACACCCACGCCTGATGCAAAAAGGAATCCAAGTGCCTAAAAAGAGAAGGCTGTCAGGGCAGAGCAAAATATTTCACAATCTTACCAACATGCATCTTTCTTTTCACAACTTTTGATTTTGCTTAGATTTTGGCTGATGCCTCAACTCCAGAGACAAGGGTTCAACTTCAACCAGTGGTGGACAGCACTTCTATAAGATGGTTTATTAATCTCATGTAGCAAAGTGACCACAAGTAGTTGGCCAAGTAGCTGCAGAGATGGAAAAGGAAATCATGCAACTGGCTAAATTTTCCCCTCTTCTGTGGTACTGAGCGAATCAAAATTGTCAAAGGGATCATTTGCACAGCAGCTGAACATGAATGACAATGGCAAGGCAAGTTAGGGATTGCTTAAAAAGAGGATTAATCACAAGTGGGTCAAGCATTCATTGGGAAACTGATCCCACACCAAAACTATGCTTTGACAAGCCAGGAAAGAAATTTACTGGATTCCCTGTGGGTAGAAAATGAAGTTGGTAGATTCAATGGGCACACACTTTTCCTCAATTCAAATCAACCATTAATATTGGCTAAAAACAAAACTGCTTGAGAAACTCCATGGTCAGGCAACAATTTTTTGGATTAAGACCCTTTATTTAGGACAGTTCCTCAGGCAGTTTTTTGCTCCAGATTTCAGCACCTGCAGTCCCACATTTCCAATACTGACCAACCTCAGCTGAAAAATTGATCTGTATCAATCAACTCAAAGAGGATTGATTTAAAAACCTAACAGTCCATTTCTATATTAACTTTGCCTTTAGATATCCTGAGTGGAAATCTAGATCATTTAATTTTAACTATATACAGACATCACCTTCAATTTTTAAAAAAAATTACAGATACAAGAGTAGGAGTAGGCCATGTGGTCATGAAGCCAGCTCCACCATTCAACAAGACAATGGCTGATCTGACTGTGGACTCCACTCTAATTTCCTGCTCCCCCTCTCCCAAAATAACCCTCAATTCCCCTACAAAGTTCTGTCTTAAATATTTTTAATGAGGCACCCTCTATTGCTTCCTGCAGATAATTCAAGATTCACTATCAAGGGAAAATCGGTTTCTCCCATGTCCATCCTAAATCTACTCATCCTGAGTCTTGAGGCTATGTTCTAGATCTGGCTTTACCTACCAGTGGAAACAACAGTCCTACATCTCTCTAATTTTGTTTCTATAAAATCATCTTTCTTCAGAATTCCACCAATTATAGTCCAAGCAACTCAACTGTTCCTCACAATCCATCCTCCTCATCTGAAATCCACCTGGTGAATTTCCTCTGCACCACTTCCAAAGCTAGTACATCTTTTCACAAGGAGACCAGAACTGCATGCAATACTCCAGATGCAGTCTCACCAGTACCCTGAATAGTTGCAGTGGAATCTCCCTGCACTTATATTGAATCCCTGTAGCAATGAAGGCCAACATTCCATTTGCCTATTGATAACCTGTTTTACATAACTTTGTGATTCAAACTGAAGCACTCACAAGGCTCTCCACACAAAAGCATGTCATAATCTTTCACTATTTCATCTACTACTTTGCTTTCCAAAATGGATGACCCTGCATTTATCAGCATTGTACTCCATCTACCAGACACTTGCCCACTCACTTAACCAATTTACATTTCTTCATCCCCTGCATCATTTGCTTGTCCACTCAATTGCATGTCACATGTAATTAAAAAAAACACTTCCAAATCATGTACATTGTGAACAGATGCAGGCCCAGCAACAAACCCTGCATCCCTTTGCTCACCACTTAACCAGAGAACTACTCATTTATCACAACTTTCTGCCTTCTATCAATTAACCAATCCTCTACCCCCACTCCCATGCATCTTAACCTTATTGATGTCTTTTATGTGACACCTTCTCAAAATCCAAGAATACAACATTCACCCGTTTCTTCTACCCACTGTGCAAGTTAAATCCTCGTAACTTCAGTAAATTTGTCAAACAGAGCCCATCCTGGTTCGGCCTGATGGAATAACATCCATCCAAAAGCTGTGTAATTTCTTAACGATAGCTTCAAACATTTTTCTGATTAAGCTAACTATCCCAAGTATCTGCCATTTCCCCCCAACATGGTGTAAAAGTTGTCTCTCAAAACATGCAAAAGACCAGCATTACCACCACTGTTGGTTTTCAGTCAAGCCACTCAGCCTGTGGCTGCTCTAAAGTGCAGAAAGTTGATGAATAAAGATTGTGTAGTTAAAGCACACCTACTGTTTGACCTTTTGGCGAACCCCGTCCTGCAAGTATCTCAAAGAAACTCTTTGCAGTTCCGACATCTATCTTCATGTAATCGCCCAATAGCATGGCATAGCCCACCTTCTCCATGGCCTTTACGTTTCCCATTTCAGCTGCTTTCAAAAGGATTTGGTAACCTCTAAAGTAAAAGTGAAATAGAAAAGTCCTGACAGCTAAACATTATAATCAAAGTCAGGATACTGATACTTAAATAGGAATTGCACAGAACTTAGTGAATAGACCAACACCCAAATGTTACACCAATTTAATCTTTCCCCAAAACAATTTGTTGTCTCCCTCCAGCACTCACTATTATCCCCATGAAGATAGCAAATTTATGGTGAAGTCAACAGCAAATTCTCAATGGCCCCCAAATTCAAGAACAATTTATTTATCAGCAACATGACACTCAATCCTAATCAAAGGTGGGTCCCATGCTAACCTCATCACCCTCTGGATTATTGAGAGTAAAAGTCTCTAGTCGATCAATCCATGAATGGGTGCAAGGGCTCTAGAATGGAAGATCAAATGAAGCTGTCTATGGCATGAGGCACATTTCCAACTCCTATAAATACAGCATTCAGATGTGGAAGTCAAAGATATACAGAATATAGAAAGGCTGAGAGGTGTCAGCGCATTATAGAAACTGCCTGCAAGCCAGAACTTGAACTCAGGCAATTTCTAGTGTTGGATCAAGTTCCAAAGACTCACAAAGACAGGGCAATGCCCAGTCCAAAAAGTGTGTTCAATGTGTCAATTATCAGTTAGATAGTCAAACATAACTGGAACACCAATTCCACCCAGAGGGCATGCAAATCCTCCATTTTGCTGCCATGTTACTGGAGGTAGGCAGGACACAGCAAATATACAACTTCAAGCTTAAATGCTCTCACAGAGGTTGGGGTATTCAACTTGAATAAGCAAATTTGGATTAAAGTATATTTCAGTATGTCCTTTCAGGTGGGATGAACACCCCAATGTAAAGCTGCATATTCTCTCCCCCCCTCCCCCCCCCAAACACCAATGTGGCTAAAGACAGTCACCTGAATGTTACAAAAGCGCCTCTGAGGCGCTGACATCAACCCTTCTCGGGGAGGAATAATCGGTGGAGTGCCAGGCTCCGCCGAGGCAACTGAACCATCAGCCGGCGACCTAACTCCCCACTGTCTGACAGACCCTGTCCTACTGGGGAGGGGATGTCACCGAGGGTCACTGCGGCAGGGGACATCGGGGGCAAGGGCAGCCAATGCGGCTGTCACAGCCCGGCTGGCCGCTCCTGCACTGGGGTTGCTCTCTGCAGCTCAAAATGTGGCATAGTAATGGTGGTCTTCCCTACCCATAATGCCCCATGCAGCTGGAACTGTGTGGGAAACAGAGCGGTTCCACTTGTGTGGGGATTATGGGCAGCGAAGACGGCCATTGCTATGCCGCACATTTATGACAGGCGGTGCTACGGCACCAGTTGCCCCGCCTCCATCATATCCAGATGCGCTCCAAGGCACCTCTGGATATGAATAAGCCCTTTCAGGTGGGCCAGACAACACTGCAGCAGCTTTTTAGGGCTGCCACCTGAAAAGTGAGTCTGCAGCTTAAGATCTGCTCCTGCTGCTGCCCTCAAGGAGGGCCCATCTGAAAAGGCCTAGTGATAGTGCCTTTATCTAGATTCTAGCTCATCATACCTCTTGGAAAAGAAGTCTAACATCATGATTCCATCTAGTTTATGTTTGACTCTTCTTTGGCTTGGTTTCCTGGACGAAGATTTATGGAGGGGTAATGTCCACGTCAGCAGCAGGCTGACTATCAATGGTTGAACAACAACCTACAGGGACGATTACAATATCTCTAAATATAAAACAATGGCCGCAACAACTTAGTTCAATGGGCACTAGAAATATCAGCATTGATGCTGGTTCACATCCAATAAAAGCCACCTGATCACAGTTAAGTAATTAGAAATTAAAGTCACTACACTCACTCTTTCTTTTGGTTCTTCTTACTTGTACTATTTATCATTCTCATTCCTGTGTGATAAACTTCCTCTGCTTCCTGTGCCAACTTTCTTTGTCTGGCTTCTTCATCAGCTGGAAAATAAATCAGAATGAATGAATGAAGGTCCAACAAGATTTTAATTTCAAGAATAGCAATAACTCAGTCTTCTTTGCTTTCTCCAAATCAAAAAGTGACAAAAGCAAATTCTTTATCCCGAGGAACTGATTTGCACAAGGTTTCTTATCTACTGTCAGGAACAAAAACATCCAAAGTTGTTTGGAAAAAAAATTCTCCGAACAGATGATCAAGCATGGTTTAAAGAAAAAAAAAATCAGGTACAATATACAAATTACACTAAATTCATGGACATTAAATCAAGCTGCACCTGCATGGTCAATGCATACTTTAAAAAGACTTGTGTCAAGCCAATGATATCTATAACAAAACTGTAGATTGCTGCAAGACAATAGAACTGTTCAATCCAAAAATGTAGACTAAATTGTCCCATGGAATAAATGGCAAAATGCCACAGCAAGTTTCACCATAATCAAAAAGCTTGAGCCAGACCGTTTCAGTTATTAGGTTTTATCCTGTTCACGGAACTAAATCAAAAACAACACAGTAGCATCATCCACTCCTGCCCAGGAAACCTGCTCTCCTTGATGACACCAGGACAGAGGATTCTTCTGACTGTTTGCAACTGGGGAAACAGCGACATGGAGTTTGTAAGCCATGTACAGCAGCGGGTAAAGAAAAAATGGAAAGAGGGGAGGGAGCTACTTGAAACTAGGACAATTTGCATTCTAATTTCTCCCAACTTCTCCCCACGTGCTGCCTGACCCGCCTACTTCTTCCAGTCACTCACTGATGGCTCGAGACTCTAGCCTGCTTCTGTGCCGACATCTTTCCATCAGGTTCTGAGTTCTGTTGTTACCAAACTGGTGCTAACAGAGCATCAGAACCTCACGTAGGCAAGTTGTGTGATAAAATTATTTTTCAACTTGAGACATGCTGGTGCCACAAGTTTGGTTAATGCAACATTTTGGTTAACAGAACTTTGGATAAGGGAGAAAGCACTATTTTATACAGTTACTAACACTATCCACCATTTAGTAAACTATATTGAAAAATTAGCTTTATATGGATTTACAGTCATGAAAAATTACATGCTGCACTCAAGAGTAATTTAACTGGAGGTGGAGGGGGTAGATTTTTTATAATTACGCTGACTTTCACACAAACCCAGAGACCAATCAACACTGGTTTGTCACAAGTTATTTTGTTTGAATCCATTTTTACCACAACGTGGAAGTCAACAATTTGCTGAAATCCCTGCAATACAGTTCAAAACTTGAAGCACTTTCAACAATCAGTGAAGATTTTCACTTTATGTCAATTGTACAGTGGGAAAAGCAGCACTCACTTTCACAAAATCCCCATTTCCTGTCCTGATTATAGTTGTAGGTTGTTGCACACCAAAACCTGTCATCATCTCTTCCATCAGTTGTACATCTCAGGTATTTTCGGTCCATAAACAGGAAGGGAAACACACAAGGCTCACCATCAGCTGTCCCACCAATTGCTATGGAATTAAAATGAGATACTTTGATTTACTGTAATCAAAAAAACATTTAAGGAATACACAGAATTGCTTTGCATGTCAGACTGCACAGACAACAGTTAGGTATGTTATTGATCTTAAGTTTGCCTCTCATACGCTTCCTGACCCAAGTGAATCCAACATTTTGTTTTTAATTCAGGTTTCCAGTATCCATGAGAGTTTTACATGCCACCATTTGACACAAGTGATTTTCAACTCAAAAAAATTATTCAACTTCTAAATCCCAGAATGTGAAATACCACAAGATATTGTAAATGAGAGATGCTGAGAAACAAAAGTTTATCAATCCCAGAGAAAAACATGAGGGACAAGGTCAACTTAGAAATGTATCTGCCTTTAAAAAATGTGCAGGTTATTTCAGAGTGTCCAAGATTTTCAGAAAGATTGCCTGGCCATCAAACCCTTGCACCATGAAGATTATCCAATAATTAAAAAAAGAATCACACATTATGCACACTCTTGACACTTAATTTAAGGTTTGAGACATCTTAATCTAGACAAAAATTGAAACCCAAAATACAAAATTCACCCTGTAAATCTTCAAAGATTAACACCAGAGATGGAAAAGGTACAAACAAATTAAAACTGGAGTTTAAAACTTCAAAAATCTCAATGTTCATTCTATGTCCAAAATGCTGGCAGATGGCTAATTGTACTACTTGCCAGATTAAAATATATTAATTTTCAACATTTGTCAAAGTCTAACTGACCAAGTGATTAAATTAAGCATTTAACATCAAGATTCAGCCTTCCCCTCAAACCTTTGCATTGAGCACAGAAACTTTCCCATTGCATACGTGGCATAACACTAATCATTGAGACAGAGAACTAAACACCTGCTTAAGATACTGCTAATCTAGAACTATTGTGGCATGCAAACAGATATGACCAAATCTTATTTTTAGATGAGTTTCTGATCGAGTCAAAAAGTTATGTCTCTTCACCGCAAATTTTAGTTTGGCAAAGATAACCACAAGTTATAGAAGGCTATAAGCTACAGTAGGGCTAAAAACATTCACATGGTTTTGTTATAATCAGCTAGTTCAATCATACTCAACATCACAAGCCCACATTTTAAATGACAAAATTTCAGTATTTAGGACTGTATTGTTCAAATTAACCTGCATTGATAAATGAAAATTAAATTTGAGCAGAAAATAGCATGCAATATTTTTTTTTTAAATTTAGAGCCATTTATATCGGCACATGATTGTTAATACAAGACTATTTACTCAATTCAATAAGTTACTCATTCCAGACAGAATTTTAAGGTAGAAAACCAAAAGTTAATGTGATTTTCAATATCACTAGCTTTTCCAACATTCATCTCTCAAGCCAACTAGTTCCATTAAGCAAATAACTGCAAATTGGCAGTGAGGATAGTTAAGGAAGGGTTACAGATGATTAATATTAAGCAGGGAATGACATTGGCTATGACCAGGAACAATGTAAAATGACAAGTCACCCCCATGGACTAAAAAAGAGAATCCTTGGGTTTCTAGCATAAGCCAAGATAGGAAAGAGTCTTCTGCTTAATAGTCAAGTAGCTCTCAACCATCCAGTCAAGTTTTGTTTTAGTTAAAAAAACAATGCTGGAGAAACTCACCAGGTCAAACAGTTACTTTATATAGCAAAGGTAAAATACATAACCAACATTTCAAACGAGCCCTTCATTAAGGTATTTTTACTTCAACCACTGTTTAAGTCCTATTTTAGACTTTGCAGAAGTTCTTTCAAATTAACTAGCACTAAGCTATTAGTGAACAGTGAACATCCAGCTGAATCTGTCATACAAATTTAGTTGCATGGCAGTTCCAAGTTTATGCCATGGAATTCAAAACAGACCCAGGCTTTCAAGCAATATGACACAAGCCCTCCAAAATGGATTTTGACTTAAATTTCAAATTATTCCATGTAATAGCACCAATAACACTATTGTGCCAGTGCCATTGTTATACAAAACTCCCTCCCTTCTGTATTTAGAAATACAGAATTCAAGCAATGACACACAATTTACCACCAAAGCACCATTATACATGGTCCAATTATTCAAATATCATAGGCAAGCCAACTACTTTCATGTGACACAAGTGTATAGCTTCATGAATAACAAATATTCATTACCCACAATCTCCACTTCCTTAAAGCCCATTGTGAAGCTAAGGTGTACTTAAGAATATGCTGTTGCAATTGGTTCCACACCAGTATCCAAGATGGCAATGCAGAGGGGAAAAAATTGATTAGATTCACAATTGCTCTGGTCAGTTCCTATAAAACAATGACTAAGTTCACTTAAAAGTTAGCAAAAATAGATGATTTTTGAACCTTACCTTTTTGAACATTTTTGTCTGTGTTTACACTCTCATCATCTGATGCAGAGTTCTGTTTGTCAGCTTTACTTTCCTCAAAGTCTTCTATAGAGTCTATGATCTGCCCAGCAACAACTCTTGTTCCTGCTGGCTGATCCCCAATTTGTTTACTCTGTTGATCTGACTGTAAGGGAACATGCAAATGTAGAATTTAAAAATCAGTTTTTTTTTTAAAAGGAAAAATGGCTACAAGTGGAACTATATTATCTAAAAAAAAATAACATGCATCTCTCAGTAGAGGTGAAAGAAAATATTAAATGGAGATTCCAGATAGAAAATAGCATTCAAGAAACAGGCATTAAAGTTTATCCAAAATGAGCTGAAAAATATTCACACATATGCACTTAGAATTGCAAACAATTGAGAAATTATAATGAGGCAATAATGCTATCTCCTCAAAACCCACCAAATCCAGTGGAAGGATAAGGGAAGTCATGTCAGCACTCCCTCGGAGGTCCACATTCCCATCATCAGGAGGCCACTTGCATTGCTAGCTTTGGCTGGCATGTTGTTCACATACTTGACACCAGAGTCCCAAAATAATATTGTAAGCTGTCAAACAGATTACTTGCTCGTCAGAAAATTACAAATGCTCTCAAAGCTTTCAGCAACATCCATACCAGCTCCTGAGAATCCACAGTCAAAGATTTAAAGTGGCAGAGGAGCTTTTAGGATGGCACAGAGAAACTTGAAGGAGCACACCAGGAGTTCATACACTTGTGTAATACTGCAAAAAGAGTGCACCACTTAAAAAAATACCTGTAGTCACCATCCTGATCTCTTAGGCATCTCTGCGCTAACTAGGGTGAGGAGTCAAAATAGCTTCAATCAGAATCTATAGACCAGTAAACACACAGTGCTGGAGAAACTCAGCAGGTCCTTTATTAGAGCGAAGGTTTTAAAAAAAAATTAACATTTCAGGCTGGAGGCTTTCAAGGTATGGAAAAATGTCAGAAGGCATCCAAGCAAATACAGGTGACAGGTGGAGAAGAGGGGACATCAGCAATCAAGGGGAGGAGGGATAGCTAGGTGAAGGGAGGGAGGGAGAATTGGAAAGGTGATGGTAAGGAGGGAGGGGGAAGAGGACAGCTGTTTAGCAGAACCCAGAAAAGTCGATGTTAATGCAATCTGGTTGGAGTTCTCAGATGGAAAATAAAGTGTTCCTCCAATTTGCGGGTGGTCTTGGTGATAGAACACACGAGGCCATGGACAGACTTGAGTATGGAAGTGTGACATAGAACTGAACTGGTTGCTCCATCCGCTCGTGACAAAGACCTTCCAGTAGCCAACCAGTTCAGTTGTGTTGCACTCCCATGCTCATGTTTATCCATGGTCTTGTGCTTGATCACCAAGGCCACCTGCAAATTGGAAGAACACCACCTGATTTTTCATCTGGGCACTCTCCAACTAGATAGCATTAACAGACTTTTCCAGGTTCTGTTAACCTGCTCTCCTCTTCCCCCCTCTCTCCTTCCCTTCACCTAGTGTTAGGTCTGCTTTGTTCATGAATGAGTGAGTCAGACACCAGACTGAGTCGAAATCAAGGTTCTTTGTTCTTTATTACCGGATTGTAACACTTGCAACTAACAGTGTTAGTTGGAGAAGGCGCATTCTGCCGTTATCAGCAAGTGGTGTTTTTTTTATACCTCAGGATACGTACTTAGTAAATTATCATACCATTACATTGTCCAATGAATAAACTGTTGCTACCCTTCTCTGTTAGTCTGCTGCACATCATTCTTGTTAGTGCAAAGCTTATCTTGAGTGGACAAGGTCACATCTGCATTCTGTTACTCCTTAGTACTGGGTGACTCCTTCTCCGGTCCCATCTCATGATGTTTTTACCTTGCACTAGCCATCCCTCCTCCCCTGGATCGCTGCTGTCCACTCCCTCCTTTCACCTCTTGCCTTTGCGACCACACCTCCCCCTTTACTCTTGCTTGGATGCCTGCCAACACTTTTCTCTTCCTTGATATTAGGCTCAAGTCACCTGAAATGTCAGTTACCTTTGCTGTAAAAAAAAAGACACTTTGACCAGCTGAGTTTCTCCAGTATTGTGTTTTTACTTCAACTACAGTGCCTACAGATTTGTGTTATACATCTATAGAAGCAGTCTGCAAGTCAGTCATGATCCTTTCAGAGGGACCACTGATAACATTCAATATACCACATAGTATTCTAGCAGAATTTGCCTAGCAGACAGCTAACTTCCAATTGTTTGCAAATTCTCTCCCACTTTTTCCTTCACTAAAAGGTCCATTTAAGCATTACCATTTTCTCTCTGCACCAGGTATTCCTCATGACCACAAGACATATTGATCAAGCTCTGTGGCTTCCTAACCTGGTATGATAGATGAAAGCTTACCTTGGACTCCAGTGACTCATCAATTTCTTGGACATCTGGAAAAAAAGCAGATATAAACTGCCATTAGGGAGTAAAAAAATGTAAGGTAACTAACTGGCAGTTACTATTGCTTAACAAGCAAATTTACAAAGAACAATGAATTGACTAGCAATATTGACACAAGCCTAGGTTAAACTACATTTGCTTATATGTAGCATAGACATTTCTACTGATCGATCAATAAATCCATCCAAAAACTCAAAAAGAATACCTCTAGAAAGTTAAATTATGGTAAAACCCTACTAATTCTAATTGCAATTGTTCAGATTGCCACAATATAGTGGGATAAAAACTCAATCCAATTGTATTTATGAAAATCTAGAAACATTTTGAACTTCCTCTGCAATTTGAAATTTTAA